>NC_041380.1:303059289-303126553 GCF_002162155.2 Triticum dicoccoides | reverse complement strand
CGCCATTACTAGTTGAACTAGTAATGGCGCACCACTCCCACGGTGCGCCATTAGTAGTTTTGAAAAAAAATTAAAGAAAGTTTTTTTACTAATGGCGCACCGTGGATGTGGTGCACCATTAGTATTTGGACACTAATGGCGCATCAACACAAGGTGCGCCATTAGTATATAGTAATGGCGCACCACATTTCTGGTGCGTCATTAGTGTCAATTCCATCTATAGCCCTTTTCCTAGTAGTGGAGTTGTCATTTGATTAACGGAATCACATCATTAGAGAATGATTTGATTGACTTGACCCATCCGTTAGCTTAGCACGATGATCGTTTAGTTTGTTGCTATTGCTTTCTCCATAACTTATACATGTTCCTATGACTGGGATCATGCAAGTCCTGAATACCGGAGGAACACTTTGTGTGCTATCAAACTTCACAACATAACTGGGTGACTATAAAGATGCCCTACAGGTGTCTCCAATGGTGTTTGTTGAGTTGGCATAGATCGAGATTAGGATTTGTCACTCCGAGTATCGGAGAGGTATCTGTGGGCCCTCTCGGTAATGCACATCACTATAAGCCTTGCAAGCAATGTGACTAATGAGTTAGTTACGGGATGATACATTACAGAACGAGTAAAGAGACTTGCCAGTAATGAGATTGAACTAGGTATTGAGATACCGATGATCGAACCTCGGGCAAGTAACATACTGATGACAAAGGGAACAAGATATATTGTTATGCGGATTAACCGATAAAGATCTTCGTAGAATATGTGGGAGCCAATATGAACATCAAGGTTCCGCTATTGGTTATTGACCGGAGACGTGTATCAGTCATGTCTACATAGTTCTCGAACCCGTAGGGTCCGCATGCTTAACATTCAGTGACGATCGATATTATGTGTTTTGATGTACCGAAGGTAGTTTGGAGTCCCGGATGTGATCACAGACATGATGATGTCACATCCCTGGTCCTGTTATGCACTAGGCTAGACCTCATGTGAGTATCATGTTTTAATTCAAATGAAATTTGAATTGAGGAATTTTCAAAGCCTCAGAAACCTTCTAAAAATGATCAACATTAAAATCTCCTCAAAGAAGTCCAAGAAAATGTTCCTCTTAGTCTCTGAAAATATTGCAAAGAGGTAAAACTCAAAACAATATTTTTGGTATCTCAGAGTTAATTATTTTGGGCCTTTGAATTAAATAAATAGCTATTTGCATTGGATATATATTTGATATATAAATAATATATGTCCAATAATTACTGGAACATTTTATGTGGTTTGGTATATTTTAGTCCTAGCCACATAACTATTTCCAGGATTTTATAAAATGGTTTAGTGTCTAAAACTAAATCAAAACAAACTACAGAAAATAGAAAACAGAATTAAATAGAAATGAAAGAGAGAGAGAGAAGGACTTATCTGGCGCTCACCCGGTAGCCAGCCGGCCCAGCTCCTGTGCGGCCCAGCCCATCTCCACTCCCCCCCCTGTCGCCTTCCTCCTCGCGCCAGTAGGCACAGGCGCGTGGCCGACGCACGCCGGCGCACGCCCCGGCCACCTCCTGCTTGCCGCTCCACCTCGACACCCCGGACGCCTCCATGCGTGCCACGCCACCCCCCTGGAACTCCCTCACTCTCCCGAACTCTCCCCCCCTCCTCTGCTTCCTCTCTCCCTCACTCGCCCGAACGGAGCCGCCGCCACCGACGAGCTCCCTCGCGGCCACCGCCACCCCCTAGCCTCGCCGATGCGCTCAAAGGCTCCGCCTCGACCCCCTCTTCCTCCCCACCGATCCACGGCCCTCCGGAAGCCCTGGATGCTGCCAGCTTCGCCGTTCCCCTCCTCGGCCACCGCGGATCGCCGCCGTCAAATCCGCCCCCGTCCGGCCTCCCTCAAGCTCGCCGTCCACCTCTACAGGGTCTACGTGAGCTCTCCGTCCGTTTCCCCCTCTCTGTTTCGTCGTTCGCGCGCCGTAGCTAGGTTATCCACCGCGGCCGAGAGCTTCTCGCTGCCGGCCATGACGTGGTCGTGGCCACAGCCACCGCAGCTCGCTCCCGAGCCCACCGTCGTGCTCACCGCAACCCCAGGAGGCCGCAGCGCCCTTCCGTTTCCCCTCTTGTGCACCGTAGCGCCGTTCCCGCCAACGCCCGAGGTCCGGCAGCCGCTGAGCTCGACGCCGGCAAGGATTACGGCCGCCCTAGCTTCTCCCGTTTGCCCTGTTAGATGCGCGCGAGCCTGGGCATTCTGTAGATGCCCTCCGCCGGCCATTTGGTCGCCGGAGCAAGAAACCCGAAGGCCTCCGCCGCCTCGGCCTCGCCGGCGACTCAACGCCGGCGGGATTGAGTCGTTTGACCAGGGGTTTGACCTCCCCTGGGTCTATGACAGGTGGGCCCCCGCCATCAGGTGATTAGTTTAAGCTAATCACCACCTAAGCTAACCCCCTGACACTGACATGTGGGCCCTAGTGCCCCTAATCTTTAATTAAACTAAACTAACCCCCCCTGTCTAACCTGTGTCACTGACGTGTGGCCCCCACACGTCAGGTTTGACTCTGGGCGACCCAGTTGACCTGCTGACCTCAGCCTTACGCCATGCTGACGCAATATTCCTTTTCTGGAATTTAGTTCATTTTATAAATATTCAGGAAATTCCAGAAATTTGTAAAAACTTCTAAAAATCATAGAAATTCAACCGTAACTCCAAATTAGATAATTTATATATGAAAAATTATCAGAAAAATTCAAGGAATCCATCTGTACCATTTTCATGCATGTTAGAACAACTTATAGCTGCTGCTTAGCACAAATCAATTAAATGGCATTTGAATAATCACATATGGAGTTTGAATTTGAATCTTGTATTCAAACCAACTTCATTTAATCTGTTGCTAGTTGCATTAGCCCAAAACACATTCATTTTGCCATGTCATGATCATGCATCATATTGTGCATTGCATTGATTGTGTTCCCTTCTGTGTTGCCGGTATTTGTCCCCTCTCGATAGACGTGATACCGATGATGTGATCGTTGACACTGATGAAGACTCAATGTTATCTTCAGAAGTGCCAGGCAAGCAAAACCCCCTTGTTCATTCCGATACAATCCTACTCTCTCGCTCCTGCTCTCTTTTACTGCATTAGGACAACACCGATTCATCTGTTACTTGCTGCGGTAGCTGAACCCCTTTATCCTTTGCATGACCTATCATTGCCACAGTAAATAGATGAAACCCACTAGCATGAGTAGGAGTTGTTTGAGCCCTGATGTGCCTACTCATTCATGCTTGTTTGTCATGCCTGCTACTGCTTAGAGTTGAGTCAGGTCTGATTCATCGAGGATGAATCAGAGGTGTGTGAACATGTCCTACTATGTGTGAGCTAAGTGTGTGAACACGATTTGGTAAAAGGTGTCGGTGAGAGGCCATGTAGGAGTACATGGTGGGTTGTCTCATTGAAGCCGTCCTTAGGAACTGAGTTCTGTGTTTGTGATCCATGATTCAGCTACTACCATGCATTGGGCCCTGAAATATGACCCCGCTCGACTTCTTATTCACCCTAGTCCTCTGTCCAGGAGTTGCAAGTAGTTTCTGGTGTTTGTAGCTTACTGGAGGCCGTGGACAGTGCTGACTGTAGGGGTGGGCTGTGATGCGGTAGGTACGTGGCACGGTGTACCGGATGCCCGTTTGGTATCTCGGGAACCCTGTTCACATCGTTTGGGGCTGTGAGCGAAACTCCGGCCGGATCTCCTCATGGATGGAACCCGAATAGGCGATAAACCTGGACTAGAGACTTGAGTGTTTAGGTAGGTCGTGGTCTACACCCACGTCGGCTTTCGCTTGAAGTCTGCCGAGCACATGTCGTGTGCAGACGCTAAGTGGTGGAAACATGTATGAAGAAGTACACCCCTGCAGGGTTAACATCATCTATTCGAATAGCCGTGTCCGCGGAAAAGGACTTCTGGATTGCTTATATCAGTTCATAGACAAGTGAAAGTGGATACTTTAAAATGCGCAAGATAAGCGTGAGTGCTATGGATGGCGTTCTCGTAGGGAGATGGGAGCGGATCCATAGTGGTGTATAGATATGGTGAATATGTGGACTCGTGTGCGCCACCTCAAAAGAGTCGCTTGCAGTCGTAGTTTAGGATAGCCACCGAGTCAAAGCTGGCTTGCTGCAGTTAAACCCCACCATCCCCTTGTTGAAAATGATGCATATGTAGTTAGTTCTGATGTAAGTCTTGCTGGGTACATTTGTACTCACGTTTGCCTATTTTATGTTTTTGCAGAGAGACTTCAGTCTCACTAGTAGTTCCACGTGGACTTCGACGTTTAGCTTGTTACCTCAGCTACGATCTTGTGCCCTCGGCAGGATCTGATAGATAGTCAGGCTTCTCAGCCTTTTTCATTTATAGATGTCTGTACCCAGACATGATAGCTTCCGCTTGTGCTTTGATTTGTATGCTCTGAATGTTGGGTCATGAGACCCCTGTTTGTAATATCTCGCTCCTCGGAGCCTATTGAATAAATTACTTGAGTCGTAGAGTCATGTTGTGATGCCATGTTGTGTTTGCACATATCGAGCATATTGTGTGTATGTCATTGAAATGCTTGGTATGTGTGGGATCTGACTATCTAGTTGTTTATCTTTAGTAGCCTCTCTTATCGGGAAATGTCTCCTAGTGTTTCCACCGAGCCATGGTAGCTTGCTACTGCTCCGGAACACTTAGGCTGGCCGGCATGTGTCCTTCTTCGTTCCTGTGTCTGTCCCTTCGGGGAAATGTCACGCGATGAATACCGGAGTCCTGTTAGCCCGCTACAGCCCGGTTCACCGGAGTCCTGCTAGCCCAGTGCTACAGCCTGGATTCACTCGCTGATGACCGACACGTTCGATGCTGGGTCATGGATGCCTGTCCCTGTAAGTCTGTGCCACTTTGGGTTTACGACTAGCCATGTCAGCCCCGGGCTCCTTATCATATGGATGCTAGCGACACTGTCATATACGTGTGCCAAAAGGCGCAAACGGTCCCGGGCAAAGGTAAGGCGACACCCGTGGGAATACCGTGCGTGAGGCCGCAAAGTGATATGAGGTGTTACATGCTAGATCGATGTGGCATTGAGTCGGGGTCCTGACAGCGTTGGTATCAGAGCTTGACTGCCTGTAGGATTACCAAGCCAGACTGATCTAAGTTGAGTCTAGAAATTCTTTAGTTATATAAGGGAATTGATTGTGGGATGGAACGTAAGGCTCTTTTTACTCCTTTACCTCATGCTCTTCTGATCTGAGTCATCTTATCTTTCCTACGGGGATTAAGAACTAGGCTATCTCTTCTTTCTATCAGGATCACGTGTTACTAATCTGCAGACTTGTAGGATTGATGGTTCTAAGCTTGAGTTCAGTTTCTACTTCCGTATGTTAATTGTTGATCTCGAAACCTTGATATTGTGCTTCTGAGTGGCTATGCCACCATTTTGTAGCATGTCTCCAATCCTTTGAGCATTTACAGCCGTTATGCTATCGGAGTCATCCCAGGTTTCTAAATAGTCCGATGCATTTGCAAATCCCTTCCTTCTGTTTCCGATGTGCCTTTGGTCAGATTAATCACACAAATTAGTGAGTTGAGGTACTTTATTGCCTCGACATATATGTTGGAATAATTATTATGACCCTAGGTGTTTTAGGGAGTCACCTAGTAATCTAGCAACGTTTTGTGTTCCCAGTGTGAAGATTCTGGCCTTTATTATCGAAAGCATCCTGTGATGCCATTTAGTTAGTAGGCATTCTATTCCTGGGTTTTTGAACCCGAGATTCACTCTACTTACTTCATGTTGATAGTGTTTGCTAGTCCCTTTAGGATAGTAGTAACCTTTGCGATAGTCCTCAAGGTTCGTGGTACATCCTTCTTCCAATTACCATGAACCATTCTTGGCAGGAGTTCTTCTGAACCAAAAGATGACAACAAGAGTGCTGTCGATGAGTTCTCCATGCTATATTGTGACTCTGCCAGCTCAACCCTTCTGCATGGGTTATCCGGAAGAATTATGTTGAACTTGGTTCGACATACTAGTCTATGCATCCACAACTCAGAAAGTTATATGTTCCTTTGAGTTGTCCCTCTTTAGTTGTCTACTGACCTTCGTCTATCAATTGATAGTCAAGAGTATGCGTGCGTTCGTTTATCGATGCCTACTACTTTTATGGTCCGTCAAGCCATTTTATCGCGGAATGACTAGGAGAAACAAACTCAAGTACCTCATCCATATCTAGGATTGGGTCAAAGTAGTTGTATTCCGCAGATCAAATGCCAATCCAGCTTTTGGTTCTGTTCTACCTTGGAGTATTACCTTATTCTATATCGAGATTGTTATAGGAATTGCACACCATCCTATGAACTCTTGGTACAGTGATACTTCTCACCATCATTAGTCATTCCTCGGCCCTCGTGTTGATGCAACCGGAATACCGACAAATGAATTGTGATGTGTGAAATCAATACTCCCAGCAACCTCGTTGCTTGGTAGTTAAAGGATAATAATTTCATTCTTAGTATGTTGGTTTTTAATCATCCTTCTAAGACTGATCGTGCTACCTAGTCCTTATTTCGGTGCACCCTTCGATTGATGAGTTAGGATCTTGTCAAGTCCTCACTCATTTGATCATATCGTCTTGCCCTCAAAAGCGAGATTGTTCTCAAGCTTAGTAACATACCGGTGGTTCGTGATTTTCCGAATATCTTCTCGGAAGTATTACCAGGTTGTCACCTGACTGCTATGTTGAGCTCGTGATCAAGTCGGGTTCTTGTGAACCACCCTTTCTCCAAGAATCTGTGATGGATATCCCGGAGCTAGTTGGTTAAGCTAGACAACAACTTGGAGAGTTGGAAGATAAAAGCTTGTCTGACTTAGTTCATGTTAAGGGATATCTTTCTGTGTATGTGTGTGTGTTGAAGAAAGATGATATCTTCATTAATTGGTCCTTGTGATCAGTTGTTGGACCTCTTGTCTTACCCCATCTATAATTTGAGTATGGGCTATCATCCAATCAGACCAGAACCAACGATATTCGTAATGTTGTCTTACTCGTGGTTGATCCCTCGACCATACACCATTATATCTTTTGGGTCTGACCAATGCTAACACTTGTTCTCTTAACTATGGAATTCCTTTTAAAGGGAAACCCGGAAGAATTGTTGTTGAGCCCATTGACAACATCCTTATCTCCTCCATGATTTTGTTGAACATTAAGCTAGTGTTGGAAACTTTTGAAAGCATTTCTTCATGCTAACTCATGAAGTATTTGTTTGATGAAAGGAGTGACTTCCTCTTATACACGTGCATTTGGTGAAAGTTGTCGCCGTGGATTTGAGAAAGTTAGTTTTGCTTCCTCTGGAATCATCCCAAGTCAGTCATGCATACGTGCGAAGTATTCTGTGGTCTGGAGACTTGCAACCTTCATTCCATATGCGTTCCGAGCACACCAAGCCACTGATTGAGTTGTTCAAAGATAAAGGAGTCTGTCCAAGGTGAACTCTTTGGACTTCCACGCGTGGAGACTTCGATGTCATTAATGATGGTTCCCCACCTGAACTCGGTAGTGTTTTATTATAAGACTACCACGTGGTCATGTTTGTCTGGGACAGCGTGTTCACATGTTTGTAGCAGAACCAGCTCATGTTTTGGAGCTTACTATCGTAGTTCATTCCCCGAGAATCTCGCGGCGTTGTCTCGTCGAATTGTGTTGCAAACTTTCATTTTTCTTCCTAGACTCGATGAGTCTGGAATATCCTGACACCAACCAGATCTGAATCTCAGGCAGATATGATGGTTTGGAACATTTCCCAAGAACTATAATATCGGTCCCTCGAAAACCGGTAAAGTGGATGTCGTGGCCAACACACCCAGCCGGAAGACCTGTTATTATAATATCTTGATTGAGGAAGTTGGCCACCTCCCCATAGGGATTTCGTAGGATTTACTCCCTAGTTGCCCCTATGGATTTTGAGATCCCGAAGTCCGACCTTTTACTTGATGTTCTAGATATCAAACCATATCTATGAATGGGTTACGCTAGCACATCAAGGAGAACATTAGAAGCGGAGTGCTAAATGTCTCTCGGTCGATCATCCAGATTTTGTTTCCTTGGCCTCGCCAAGGTGAAATCTAAGAAGGTGTTATCTTCCTTTGCATCGGCATCTTCCACAGGTATTCATCATGGTAGTAAGTTGTGTTGCCAGAATCCTTGACACGGATATTGGTAAAACCTTGATGATTATGGAAATGCTCAAGTTCTTGAGAGCACGCACAAGCGTTAGGTGTTACCATCGGCACTAGCTAGGTTTGCTCTCAACTTCCTCGGTTATGCTATAACTTCTCAACAGTGGATTCACTCTCTATTGTTGGGTTCTTCCCCAGTTACCAGAATCATTCCCAGCATTTGCATTTTGTTCCCAGCTTGCACCGCCAATGTGCCATTCTACCACGGATCTCTTCCATTTCCGGTGGTAAGCAAATTCATCCATTACGTTGTCTTCAACAAGGTAATCCACATCATCCAAGTCCGAGTATGCCATTCTACCGACCCCCTCCAAATGATCGCTCGAGAATTGCCTTAGGCTGGTTTAAAGAGTTTCAATGATCTCTGAATCAAAAGTAATTCTTTTTGCCACTTAAGGGGATATATCTACGAGTCACCTTCCCTAAGGTGTATCGTTATGGTATCATGGCAACTCAACTCCTCGCTACGTTGACAATCGATTACCACCTTCTTAAGCGTGAAATTGTGGTCTACCTAGTGAACCTTCGTCATCTGCTTCACTCCATTCCTATGGATGTGTGCTTCGCCTCTCAGCTCGAGAGATGTTGCTATGTCTCATTCCGTGAGTTAATCCTGAGTTGTTCGACCTTCGAGAAGAACCATTCTTTTAGGATCTTTCCTTTCCTCTCGTTGTCATGTTAGTTGGAGTTCTCAGAGCAAGACTTCGAGACAAAGATGGTGATCGAATCAACGCTTTGATAAAGTGCACCCTGGATCGTGAAGATTGTGCTAGTTTGCGTTTCCCCTTCACCCTACCCTACGCTTGAATCTCGGGACGAGATTTTTGTTTAGTGGGGGTGAGTTGTCACATCCCTGGTCTTGTTATGCACTAGGCTAGACCTCATGTGAGTATCATGTTTTAATTCAAATGAAATTTGAATTGAGGAATTTTTAAAGCCTCAGAAACCTTCTAAAAATGATCAACATTAAAATCTCCTCAAAGAAGTCCAAGAAAATGTTCCTCTTAGTCTCTGAAAATATTGCAAAGAGGTAAAACTCAAAACAATATTTTTGGTATCTCAGAGTTAATTATTTTGGGCCTTTGAATTAAATAAATAGCTATTTGCATTGGATATATATTTGATATATAAATAATATATGTCCAATAATTACTGGAACATTTTATGTGGTTTGGTATATTTTAGTCCTAGCCACATAACTATTTCCAGGATTTTATAAAATGGTTTAGTGTCTAAAACTAAATCAAAACAAACTACAGAAAATAGAAAACAGAATTAAATAGAAATGAAAGAGAGAGAGAGAAGGACTTATCTGGCGCTCACCCGGTAGCCAGCCGGCCCAGCTCCTGTGCGGCCCAGCCCATCTCCACTCCCCCCACTGTCGCCTTCCTCCTCGCGCCAGTAGGCACAGGCGCGTGGCCGACGCACGCCGGCGCACGCCCCGGCCACCTCCTGCTTGCCGCTCCACCTCGACACCCCGGACGCCTCCATGCGTGCCACGCCACCCCCCTGGAACTCCCTCACTCTCCCGAACTCTCCCCCCCTCCTCTGCTTCCTCTCTCCCTCACTCGCCCGAACGGAGCCGCCGCCACCGACGAGCTCCCTCGCGGCCACCGCCACCCCCTAGCCTCGCCGATGCGCTCAAAGGCTCCGCCTCGACCCCCTCTTCCTCCCCACCGATCCACGGCCCTCCGGAAGCCCTGGATGCTGCCAGCTTCGCCGTTCCCCTCCTCGGCCACCGCGGATCGCCGCCGTCAAATCCGCCCCCGTCCGGCCTCCCTCAAGCTCGTCGTCCACCTCTACAGGGTCTACGTGAGCTCTCCGTCCGTTTCCCCCTCTCTGTTTCGTCGTTCGCGCGCCGTAGCTAGGTTATCCACCGCGGCCGAGAGCTTCTCGCCGCCGGCCATGGCGTGGCCGTGGCCACAGCCACCGCAGCTCGCTCCCGAGCCCACCGTCGTGCTCACCGCAACCCCAGGAGGCCGCAGCGCCCTTCCGTTTCCCCTCTTGTGCACCGTAGCGCCGTTCCCCACGAGCACCGAAGCCACCGTCCGCCATTGCTGCTGCACGCATAGCCTCCGTGCTCCCCTGGCCTCACTGTGCTGCTCTTAGTGCTCCCCATGTCTAGCAGGTGCTGCCCAGCCTCTCCATTTGCTCACTGATGCACCGTAGCGACGCGCCCGAGCACCACCGAACACCATCGCCGCCAAAGCTCATCGCCGGCATGAGTTCCGGCGACCCCACGACCTCCCACTTGGTCCTCTGGATGCGCGAGAGCAAGGGCCATCCCCTGGCGCCCTCAGCGCGCCAAGCTGACGCCTCTAGCGTAAGTCCGGCGTGCCCCCGCCGTGTCCTGTGGTCGCCGCCGGCTGGTCTCCGGTGGCTGACGTGGCACCATTAGTTTAGGTGCTAATCGCGTTTAGTCAGTGTCGCGTGTCGATGACATATGGGCCCCACGCCCTTAACTAACCACGGTTTAACCCCTGTTTAGTTTAAGTTAACCACAGTGGCCCCACGCGTCGGAGTTGACCTAGCTGACGTGGCCGTTGACCGGTCCCACCTGTCAGTGAGTTAAACAACCCTGTGTCACTGACGTGTGGCCCCCACACGTCAGGTTGACCAGCAGCAGCGTCTGTTGACCTGCTGACGTCACGGTGACGCACTGCTGACGCAGTAAATGTTTTCTGGAATTTAAATAATTCTTAAATGATTTATTATTTTCAGAAAATGTCCTAAACTTCTAAAAATCATAGAAATTCAACCGTAACTCCAAATGAAATAAATTATATATGAAAAATTATCAGAAAAATTCAAGGAATCCATCTGTACCACTTTCATGCATGTTAGAAAAACTTATAGCTGCTGTTTAGCACAAATCAATTAAATGGCATTTGAATAATCACATATGGAGTTTGAATTTGAATCTTGTATTCAAACCAACTTCATTTAATCTGTTGCTAGTTGCATTAGCCCAAAACACATTCATTTTGCCATGTCATGATCATGCATCATATTGTGCATTGCATTGATTGTGTTCCCTTCTGTGTTGCCGGTATTTGTCCCCTCTCGATAGACGTGATACCGATGATGTGATCGTTGACACTGATGAAGACTCAATGTTATCTTCAGAAGTGCCAGGCAAGCAAAACCCCCTTGTTCATTCCGATACAATCCTACTCTCTCGCTCCTGCTCTCTTTTACTGCATTAGGACAACACCGATTCATCTATTACTTGCTGCGGTAGCTGAACCCCTTTATCCTTTGCATGACCTGTCATTGCCACAGTAAATAGATGAAACCCACTAGCATGAGTAGGAGTTGTTTGAGCCCTGATGTGCCTACTCATTCATGCTTGTTTGTCATGCCTGCTACTGCTTAGAGTTGAGTCAGGTCCGATTCATCGAGGATGAATCAGAGGTGTGTGAACATGTCCTACTATGTGTGAGCTAAGTGTGTGAACACGATTTGGTAAAAGGTGTCGGTGAGAGGCCATGTAGGAGTACATGGTGGGTTGTCTCATTGAAGCCGTCCTTAGGAACTGAGTTCTGTGTTTGTGATCCATGATTCAGCTACTACCATGCATTGGGCCCTGAAATATGACCCCGCTCGACTTCTTATTCACCCTAGTCCTCTGTCCAGGAGTTGCAAGTAGTTTCTGGTGTTTGTAGCTTACTGGAGGCCGTGGACAGCGCTGACCGTAGGGGTGGGCTGTGATGCGGTAGGTACGTGGCACGGTGTACCGGATGCCCGTTTGGTATCTCGGGAACCCTGTTCACATCGTTTGGGGCTGTGAGCGAAACTCCGGCCGGATCTCCTCATGGATGGAACCCGAAGGCGATAAACCTGGACTAGAGACTTGAGTGTTTAGGTAGGTCGTGGTCTACACCCACGTCGGCTTTCGCTTGAAGTCTGCCGAGCACATGTCGTGTGCAGACGCTAAGTGGTGGAAACATGTATGAAGAAGTACACCCCTGCAGGGTTAACATCATCTATTCGAATAGCCGTGTCCGCGGAAAAGGACTTCTGGATTGCTTATATCAGTTCATAGACAAGTGAAAGTGGATACTTTAAAATGCGCAAGATAAGCGTGAGTGCTATGGATGGCGTTCTCGTAGGGAGACGGGAGCGGATCCATAGTGGTGTATTGATATGGTGAATATGTGGACTCGTGTGCGCCACCTCAAAAGAGTCGCTTGCAGTCGTAGTTTAGGATAGCCACCGAGTCAAAGCTGGCTTGCTGCAGTTAAACCCCACCATCCCCTTGTTGAAATGATGCATATGTAGTTAGTTCTGATGTAAGTCTTGCTGGGTACATTTGTACTCACGTTTGCCTATTTTATGTTTTTGCAGAGAGACTTCAGTCTCACTAGTAGTTCCACGTGGACTTCGACGTTTAGCTTGTTACCTCAGCTACGATCTTGTGCCCTCGGCAGGATCTGATAGATAGTCAGGCTTCTCAGCCTTTTTCATTTATAGATGTCTGTACCCAGACATGATAGCTTCCGCTTGTGCTTTGATTTGTATGCTCTGAATGTTGGGTCATGAGACCCCTGTTTGTAATATCTCGCTCCTCGGAGCCTATTGAATAAATTACTTGAGTCGTAGAGTCATGTTGTGATGCCATGTTGTGTTTGCACATATAGAGCATATTGTGTGTATGTTATTGAAATGCTTGGTATGTGTGGGATCTGACTATCTAGTTGTTTATCTTTAGTAGCCTCTCTTATCGGGAAATGTCTCCTAGTGTTTCCACCGAGCCATGGTAGCTTGCTACTGCTCCGGAACACTTAGGCTGGCCGGCATGTGTCCTTCTTCGTTCCTGTGTCTGTCCCTTCGGGGAAATGTCACGCGATGAATACCGGAGTCCTGTTAGCCCGCTACAGCCCGGTTCACCGGAGTCCTGCTAGCCCAGTGCTACAGCCTGGATTCACTCGCTGATGACCGACACGTTCGATGCTGGGTCATGGATGCCTGTCCCTGTAAGTCTGTGCCACTTTGGGTTTACGACTAGCCATGTCAGCCCCGGGCTCCTTATCATATGGATGCTAGCGACACTGTCATATACGTGTGCCAAAAGGCGCAAACGGTCCCGGGCAAAGGTAAGGCGACACCCGTGGGAATACCGTGCGTGAGGCCGCAAAGTGATATGAGGTGTTACATGCTAGATCGATGTGGCATTGAGTCGGGGTCCTGACAGATGAGGAGTCTCGAAATGGTCTAGACATAAAGATTGATATATTAGACGACTATATTCGGACACCAGCTGAGTTCTGGGGTTCACCGGATAATTATCGGAGTGCCGGGGGGTTATCGGAACCCCCGGGAGAACTAATGAGCCAACATGGGCCTTGTGTGTGAGAGAGAGGAGGGGCCATAGGTCTGCCCGCGCGCCCCCTTGGTAGTCCGAATTGGACAAGGAGGGGGGCGGGTCGGCGCCCCCTCTTTCCCTCCCTCTCTGCCTCTCCTTCCTTTCCCCTCCCTCCTCCTAGTTGGACTAGGAAAGGGGGAGTCCTACTCCTAGTAGGAGGACTCCTCCCCCTCCTTGGTGCCCCCAAGGCCGGCCGGCCTCCCCCTTGCTCCTTTATATACGAGGGCAGGGGCATCCTAGAACACACAAGTTGATTGTTTTCCAGCCATGTGCGGTGCCCCCCTCCACCATAATCCACCTCAGTCATATCGTAGCGGTGCTTAGGCGAAGCCCTATTCTGGTAGCATCATCATCACCGTCGTGCTGACGAAGCTCTCCCTCAACAGTCTGCTGGATTGTGAGTTCGTGGGACGTCACCGACCTGAACGTGTGCAGATCGCTGAGGTGCCATACTTTCGGTACAAGGATCGGTCGATCGTGAATACGTATGACTAAATCAACCGCGTTGTCATAATGCTTCCGCTTATGGTCTACGAGGGTACGTAGACAACACTCTCCCCTCTCGTTGCTATGCATCACCATGATCTTGCGTGTGCGTAGGATTTTTTTTGAAATTGCCGCGTTCCCCAACAGTGGCATCCGAGCCAGGTTTATGCGTAGATGTTATATGCACGAGTAGAACACAAAGGAGTTGTGGGCGTGGGTATTTACATATTGCTTATCGTTACTAGTTGTTTCTTGATTCGGCGGTATTGTTGGATGAAGCGGCCCAGACTGACATTACGCGTACCCTTACGCGAGACTGGTTCTACCGACATGCTTTGCACACAGGTGGCTAGTGGGTGTCAGTTTCTCCAACTTTAGTTGAATCAGATTCAATGAACAGGGTTCTTTTTGAAGATCAAAAAGCAATCACTATACCGCGTTGTGGTTTTTGATGTGTAGGTAGGAACAATTCTTTCTCAGCCCGTAGCAGCCACGTAAAATTTGCAACAACAAAGTAGAGGACATCTAACTTGTTTTTGCAGGGCATGTTGTGATGTGATGTGGTCAAGACATGATGCTAAATTTTATTGTATGAAATGATCATGTTTTGTAACACAGTTATCAGCAACAGGCAGGAGCCATATGGTTGTCGCTTTATTGTATGAAATGCAATCGCCATGTAATTGCTTTACTTTATCACTAAGCGGTAGTGATAGTCGTAGAATCAATAGTTGGCGAGACGATAACGATGCTTCAATGGAGATCAAGGTGTCAAGCTGGTGACGATGGTTATCATGACGGTGCTTTGGAGATGGAGATCAAAGGCACAAGACGATGATGGCCATATCATATCACTTATATTGATTGTGTGTGATGTTCATCCTTTATGTATCTTATTTTGCTTAATTTGGCAGTAGCATTATGATAACCAACAAGTATAGGGGATCGCAACAGTTTTGGAGGGTAGAGTATTCAACCCAAATTTATTGATTCGACACAAGGGGAGCCAAAGAATATTCTCAAGTATTAGCAGATGAGTTGTCAATTCAACCACACCTGTAAGCTTAATATCTGCAGCAAGGTATTTAGTAGCAAAGTAATATGATAGTAGCGGTAACGATAGCAAAAGTAACGGTAGAAAAAGTAATATTTTTGGTGTTTTATAGTGGTTGTAACAATAGCAACGGAAAAGTAAATAAGCGAAGAACAATATGTGAAAGCTCGTAGGCAATGGATCCGTGATAGAGAATTATGCCGGATGCGGTTCATCATGTAATAGTCATAACATAGGGTGACACAAAACTAGAACCAATTCATCAATGTAATATGTAGGCATGTATTCCGAATATAGTCATACGTGCTTATGGAAAAGAACTTGCATGACATCTTTTGTCCTACCCTCCCGTGGCAGCGGGGTCCCATTGGAAACTAAGGGATATTAAGGCCTCCTTTTAATAGAGTACCAGACCAAAGCATTAACACATAGTGAATACATGAACTCCTCAAACTATGGTCATCACCGGGAGTGGTCCCGATTATTGTCATTTCGGGGTTGCCAGATCATAACACATAGTAGGTGACTATAGACTTGCAAGATAGGATCAAGAACTCTCATATATTGATGAAAACATAATAGGTTCAGATCTGAAATCATGGCACTCGGGCCCTAGTGACAAGCATTAAGCATAGCAAAGTCATAGCAACATCAATCTCAGAACATAGTGGATACTAGGGATCAAACCCTAACAAAACTAACTCGATTACATGATAAATCTCATCCAACCCATCACTGTCCAGCAAGCCTATGATGGAATTACTCACGCACAATGGTGAGCATCATGAAATTGGTGATGGAGGATGGTTGATATGACGATGACGACTGATTCCCCTCTCCGGAGCCCCGAACGGACTCCAGATCAGCCCTCCTGAGAGAGTTTAGGGTTTGGCGGCGGCTCCATATCGTAAAACGCGATGAATCCTTCCCTCTTATTTTTTTCTCCCCGAACACGAATATATGGAGTTGGAGTTGAGGTCAGTGGAGCTCCAGGGGGCCCACGAGGCAGGGGGTGCACCCAGGGGGGCAGGCGCGCCCCCACCCTCGTGGCTAGGGTGTGGACCCCTGGCCTTGATTCTTTGCCAGTATTTTTTATTATTTCCAAAAAATCTCTGTGGAGTTTCAGGTCATTCCGAGAACTTTTGTTTCTGCACATGAATAACACCATGGCAATTCTGCTGAAAACAGCGTTAGTCCGGGTTAGTTCCATTCAAATCATGCAAGTTAGAGTCCAAAACAAGGGCAAAAGTGTTTGGAAAAGTAGATACGACGGAGACGTATCAACTCCCCCAAGCTTAAACATTTGCTTGTCCTCAAGCAATTCAGTTGACAAACTAAAAGTGATAAAGAAAAACTTTTACAAACTCTGTTTGCTCTTGTTGTTGTAAATATGTAAAGCCAGCATTCAAGTTTTCAACAAAGATTATGAACTAACCATATTCACAATAACTCTTAGGTCTCATGTTTACTCATATCAATGGCATAATCAACTAGCAAGCAATAATAATAAATCTCGGATGATAACACTTTCTCAAAACAATCATAATATGATATAACAAGATGGTATCTCGCTAGCCCTTTCTGAGACCGCAAAACATAAATGCAGAGCACCTTTAAAGATCAAGGACTGACTAGACATTGTAATTCATGGTAAAAGAGATCCAGTCAAGTCATACTCAATGTAAACTAACAGTAATGAATGCAAATGACAGCGGTGCTCTCCAACTGGTGCTTTTTAATAAGAGGATGATGACTCAACATAAAAGTAAATAGATAGGCCCTTCGCAGAGGGAATCAGGGATTTGTAGAGGTGCCAGAGCTCGATTTTGAAATAGAGGTGAATAATATTTTGAGCGGTATACTTTCATTGTCAACATAACAACCAAGAGATGGCGATATCTTCCATGCTACACACATTATAGGCGGTTCCCAAACAGAATGGTAAAGTTTATACTCCCCCTCCACCAACAAGCATCAATCCATGACTTGCTCGAAACAACGTGTGCCTCCAACTAACAATAGTCCCGGGGGAGTTTTGTTCGCCATTATTTTGATTTGATTTGCATAAAGCATGGGAATGGGCATCCCGGTGACCAGCCATTTTCTCGTGAGTGAGGAGCGGAGTCCACTCCTCTTGAGAATAACCTGCCTAACATGGAAGATACAGACAACCCTAGTTGATACATGAGCTATTCGAGCATACAAAACAGAATGTTTATTTGAAGGTTTAGAGTTTGGGACATAAAAATTTACTTGGAACGGCATGTAGATACCGTATATAGGTAGGTATGGTGGACTCATATGGAACAACTTTGGGGTTTAT
Organism: Triticum dicoccoides; assembly: GCF_002162155.2. Taxonomy (NCBI): domain Eukaryota; kingdom Viridiplantae; phylum Streptophyta; class Magnoliopsida; order Poales; family Poaceae; genus Triticum; species Triticum dicoccoides. The sequence goes on along the minus strand of NC_041380.1, from coordinate 303,109,058 downwards.
GGGATTGGATGCACAAGCAGTATTCCCGCTTAGTACAGGTGAAGGCTAGAAGAAGACTGGGAAGCAACCAACTAGAGAGCGACAACAGTCATGAACATGCATTAAAATTAATCAACACCGAATGCAAGCATGAGTAGGATATAATGCACCATGAACATAAATATCGTAGAGCCTATGTTGATTTTGTTTCAACTACATGCGTGAACATGTGCCAAGTCAAGCCACTCGAATCGTTCAAAAGAGGATGCCACCCTATCATACCACATCACAACCATTTTAATAGCATATTGGCAGGCAAGGTAAACCATTATAAGCTCCTAGCTAATTAAGCATGACATAAGCAACTATAATCTCTAATTGTCATTGCAAACATGTTTATTCATAATAGGCTAAATCAGGAACGATGAACTAATCATATTTACAAAAACAAGAGAGGTCGAGTTCATACCAGCTTCTCCCATCTCAATCAGTCCATCATATATCATCATAATTGCCTTTCATTTGCACGACCGAATGATGTGAATAATAATAACAGTGCACGTGCATTGGACTAAGCTGGAATCTGCAAGCATTCAATAAACAGGAGAAGACAAGGAAATATGGACTCTTGGTTAAATCAACAATAATGCATATAGGAGTCACTTCAATAATTTAATTATGGTCTTCTCCTATCGAACCCCAAAGAAAAGAAAAGAAATAAAACTATTTACACGGGAAAGCTCTCAACAAGCAAAAGAAGAACAGGAAATCTTTTTGGGTTTTCTTTTTAATTACTACTACAAGCATATAAATTAAAGCTAGCTAAAAGCTATAACTAATTTATTTTTTGGTTTTTCTTAAGGTTTATGAAACACAGAAGAAGAAAGCATAAAAAGGAAATAAACTATCATGGATATTACAATGAAAAAGTATGAGCACCGACATCTAGCAATGAGTGTGTGAACATAAATGTAATGTCGGTGGGAAATAGGTACTCCCCCAAGCTTAGGCTTTTGGCCTAAGTTGGTCTATTGCCACGGATGGCCTGGCGGATATCCAAAGTTGTAGTTGGGGTCGTACTGAGATGTAGCAGTCATTGCATCGTGGGCTGCAGCTTGGAGGCGAGCTATCTCAACCCTCCTCGTATACTCTTCCGCCTCCTCTCTGGTTATAAAATATCCCCCTTTTGCCTGAAAGTCAAAGAAAGTAGAAGCAGGGAGAGCGACGTGATAGGTGCGTCGTATGTCAAAGATTAGTCGGTACTGGAGAAACTGATCGTTCCTCTCAACAAAATGATGACGAACCATAGCCTCATAATTCAAATAAGCAGGAGGCAACTCAATATCATCCTCACGTATGGTTATACCAAGACAATTAGTTATACGGGTTGCATAAATTCCACCAAAGAAATCCCCATGAAATCTATTATGATGCAACCACGTGAAACAATGGCTCCCAAATTATAATGTTTATCTCCTAACACATCACTCCTAAGAATACTGAGGTCAGGGACACACATATGACATGCTTCATCTTTACCATTTATGCACCTACCTATGAAGAGATCAAAATAATGTATAGTAGGAAAATGAATGCTCCCTATGGTAGCTTGTGCTATATCTCTAGATTCTCCCACAATTATACTAGCAAGAAAATCTCTAAACTCAGATTTACGAGGTTCACTAGTACTACCCCATTGTGGAAGTTTGCAAGCAGTGGTAAAATCCTCTAAGTCCATAGTATAAGAATTTTCATAGATATCAAACAGGACAGTTTGAGAATTGCGTGAAGATAAAAATTCAAACCTCCTCACAAAGGAACTCGTGAGATAGTGGTACTGGCGGCACTTTTCTGCCTCGAAGCTCACAAGATCAGTGTTACGCAAGTATGCATTAAATTCTTCCTTAATTCCAGCTTGATCCATGAAGTCCTCTGAAGGCCATTCACAAGGCCGCACTGGAGCGTCCCTTGGTGGCTCATCATCAGCATCACGCATTGCAAGCCTGGGTCCTTGATTTCTTGAAGAACCACCTTGGTACATTTTCCTAAGCATATTTTTTCCTCTGAAAAATTTCTGAAAGTTTTAGTAACTTCAAATAAAAGTAAACCAAACTCAACAAAATTGATAGCAACTACTCCTACAAGTGCCTAGAGCCTATATCATGCATTAGAACTACTTGGAACCATATAAATTTGACATGCAAGCTCAAGAACATGGTCACCTAGGCAGCACAAATTTGCAATGAATAAAGCACTAGAACAAAAACTAATTGGACCAATGGAGGAGTCACATACCAAGGAACAATCTTCCAAAGCAGTTTTGTGAGAGGTGCTCTGAGCAAGGAGATCGAAAATCGCAGAAAAATGAGCTAGAACTCGTGCTTGAGCTAGATGGTGATTTTTTGGGAGGAAGAAGAAGTGTGTGGGTGCAGGAATAAGTGGAGGGGAGCCACCGTGGGTCCATGAGGCAGGGGGCACGCCCAAGGGGGGGGGCGCCATGGACCCTCATGGCCAGGTGCTTGCTCCCCCTGTTGTGTTCTTAGTGCCAGATATTCTCAAATATTCCAGAAAAAATCATATTAAATTGGCAGGGCATTTGGAGAAATTTTATTTTCGGGGTATTTTTATATTGCACGGATAATTCAGAAAATAGCAGAAATTACTGTTTTTGCTTTATTTAATATAAATAACAGAAAGTAAAAAGAGGGTACAAAGAGTTGTGTTTTCTAAATTCATCCATCTCATGCTCATCAAAAGGAATCCACTAACAAGGTTGATCAATTCTTGTTAACAAACTCATTTCGAGTAACATGGAACCGGAGAATTTTCGAATAACACTAGGTTACCTCAACGGGGATATGCACATCCCCAACAATAAGAATATCATATTTCTTCTTGACAGTAGGAAGAGGAAATTCAAAACCTCCAAAAATAATCGATGGAATTTTTCCAATAGAGTTTATACTATGAACTTGAGGTTGTTTCCTCAGAAAGTGTACCGTATGCTCATTACCATTAACATGAAAAGTGACATTGCCCTTGTTGCAATCAATAACAGCCCCTATAGTATTCAAAAAAGGTCTTCCGAGAATAATAGACATACTATCGTCCTCGGGAATGTCAAGAATAACAAAGTCCGTTAAAATAGTAACATTTGCAACTACAACAGGCACATCCTCACAAATACTGACAGGTATAGCAGTTGATTTATCAGCCATTTGCAAAGATATTTCAGTAGGTGTCAATTTATTCAAATCAAGTATACGATATAAAGAGAGAGGCATAACACTAACACCGGCTCCAAGATCACATAAAGCAGTTTTAACATAGTTTCTTTTAATGGAGCATGGTATAGTTGGTACTCATGGATCTCCTAGCTTCTTAGGTATTCCACCCTTGAAAGTATAATGAGCAAGCATAGTGGAAATTTCAGCTTTCGGTATCTTTCTTTTATTAGTAACAATATCTTTCATGTACTTAGCATAAGGATTCATTTTAAGCATATCAGTCAAACGCATACGCAAAAATATAGGTCTAATCATTTCAGCAAAGCGCTCAAAATCCACATCATCCTTTTCTCTTGGATGGCCTAGGAGGAAAAGGTATGGGTTTCTGAACCCAAGGCTCTCTTTCCTTACCGTGTTTCCTAGCAACAAAGTCACTTTTATCATAACGTTGATTCTTTGATTGTGGGTTATCAAGGTCAACAGTAGGTTCAACTTCTACCTCATTATCATCGCTAGATTGAGCATCAACATGAACATTATAATTAACATTATTACTAGTTTCATGTTCATTTCCAGATTGTGTTTCAGCATCAAGAATAGAAATATCATTGGGATTCTCAGGTGGTTCAGCAATAGGTTCACTAGAAGCATGCAAAGTCCTATCATTTTTCTTTTTCTTCCTTTTAGAAGGACTAGGTGCATCTATATTATTTCTATGAGAATCTTGCTCAATTCTCTTAGGGTGGCCTTCGGGATACAAAGGTTCCTGAGTCATCTTACCACCTCTAGTCAACTCTACCATCATTATCATTTTTCTTACTATTTAATTCATTGAGCAAATCATTCTGAGCTTTAAATACTTGTTCTACTTGAGTGGTAACCATAGAAGCATGTTTACTAATGAGTTTAAGTTCACCTTTAACTCTAGACATATAATCACCCAAGTGTTCAATCATATAAGCATTTTGTTTCAATTGTCTATCAAAGTAAGCATTGAAGTCTTCTTGCCTAACCATAAAGCTATCAAACTCATCCAAACATTGGCTAGCAAACTTAGTCGGAGGGATTTCAGTTTTATCATATCTATAGAGAGAATTTACCTTTACTACCTGTGTCGGGTTATCAAGACCATGTGTTTCTTCAATAGGTGATGGATTAAAACCATATATTTCTTCAACAAGCGGTAAATTAAGACCATGTATTTCTTCAATAGGAGGTAAATTTTTAACATCTTCACCTTTAATACCCTTTTCTTTCATGGATTTCTTTGCCTCTTGCATATCTTCAGGACTGAGAAATAGAACACCCCTTTTCTTCGGAGTTGGTTTAGGAATAGGCTCAGGAGTTGGCTCAGGAAGTGTCCAATTATTTTCATTTGTCAACATATTATTCAATAGAAATTCAGCTTCATCGATGTTCTTTCCCTGAAAACAGAACCAACACAACTATCCAGGTGGTCTCTGGAAGCATCGGTTAGTCCATTATAAAAGATATCAAGTATTTTATTTTTCTTAAGAGGATGATCAGGCAAAGAATTAAGTAATTGGAGAAGCATCCCCCAAGCTTGTGGGAGACTCTCTTCTTCAATTTGCACAAAATTATATATATCCCTTAAGGCAACTTGTTTCTTATTAGCAGGGAAATATTTAGCAGAGAAGTAATAAATCATATCCCGGGGACTACGCACACAACCAGGATCAAGAGAATTAAACCATATCTTAGCATTACCCTTTAATGGGAACGGAAATATTTTAAGGATGTAAAAGTAGAGAGTTGTCTCATCATTAGTGAACAGGGTGGCTATATCATTTAATTTAGTAAGATGTGCCACAATAGTTTCAGATTCTTAGCCATAAAAAGGATCATATTCAACCAAAGTAATTATATCAGGATCAATAGAGAATTCATAATCCTTATTAGTAACAAAGATAGGTGAAGTAGCATAAGCAGGATCATATTTCATTCTAGCATTCAGAGTTTTTTGTTTAAGCTTAGCTAATAATTTCTTAAGATCACTTCTATCATTGCATGCAAGAAAGTCTCTTTTAGTCTCTTCATCCATAACATAGCCCTCAGGCAGAACAGGCAATTCATATTTATTAGGAGAGCCTTCATCATCACTTTCATCAATATTATCAGTTTCAATAATTTCATTCTCTCTAGCCCTAGCAAGGTGTTCATCAAGAAATTCACCAAGTGGCACAGTAGTATCAAGCATAGAAGTAGTTTCATCATAAGTATCATGCATAGCAGAAGTGGCATCATCAATAATATGCGACATATCAGAATTAATAGCAGAAGCAGGTTTAGGTGTCGCAAGCTTACTCAAAACAGAAGGTGAATCAAGTGCAGAGCTAGATGGCAGTTCCTTACCTCCCCTCGTAGTTGAGGGATAAATTTTTGTTTTCGCGTCTTTCAAGTTCTTCATAGTGACCAGTAGATATAAATCCCAAGTGACTCAAAGAATAGAGCTATGCTCCCCGGCAACAGCGCCAGAAAATAGTCTCGATAACCCACAATTATAGGGGATCGCAACAGTTTTTGAGAGTAGAGTATTCAACCCAAATTTATTGATTCGACACAAGGGGAGCCAAAGAATATTCTCAAGTATTGGCAGCTGAGTTGTCAATTCAACCACACCTGGAAGCTTAATATTTGCAGCAAGGTATTTAGTAGCAAAGTAATATGATAGTAGTGGTAACGATAGCAAAAGTAACGGTAGCAAAAGTAATATTTTTGGTATTTTATAGTGGTTGTAACAATAGCAACGGAAAAGTAAATAAGCGAAGAACAATATATGAAAGCTCGTAGGCAATGGATCGATGATAGAGAATTATGCCGGATGCGGTTCATCATGTAACAGTCATAACATAGGGTGACACAAAACTAGCTCCAATTTATCAATGTAATGTAGGCATGTATTCCGAATATAGTCATACGTGCTTATGGAAAAGAACTTGCATGACATCTTTTGTCCTGCCCTCCCGTGGCAGCGGGGTCCTATTGGAAACTAAGGGATATTAAGGCCTCCTTTTAATAGAGTACCGGACCAAAGCATTAACACATAGTGAATACATGAACTCCTCAAACTACGGTCATCACCGGGAGTGGTCCCGATTATTGTCACTTCGGGGTTGCCGGATCATAACACATAGTAGGTGACTATAGACTTGCAAGATAGGATCAAGAACTCTCTGTAACGCCCCGAGACCGTTGCGCTAGGTGTCTTCCAGTTATTCGCTGTTGTTGCCTTGTCATTTGCTTGCATGTTGCATCTTGTCATGTCATCATCCGCATTGCATCATCATGTTTTCAAAACTTGCATTCGTCCGGGCCTCCCAGTTCCTTCCGTTATTCGTTCTGAGGCCAGACTCACTTGCACGCGCCCGCGGCACGTCCGAAATATTATTTTATAAGTGGCCGAAAAATGTTCTTGGAATGGGATGAGAGTTGGCGTGCGGTCTTATTTTAGAGTAGGTAGGCCGCCTGCCAAGTTTCATCGCGTTCGGAGTCCGTTTGACGCCCCAACGGATAACTATGGCGGCGATATAGCCGGTCTAACATCGGACGTTTTTGGTCTCCGGAAATAGTCACCGGGCCTCCCTCTCTTCTCTTCTCTCAGCTCGAGACCGTCTACACAGCCCACTACCTACCGCCAGGTCCAACCTAACCTCTCTCGTCAGCCCGCGGCCCTCCTCGCGCGCGCGTCCGAAAATTGCCCCGGACCCGACCCGAGCAGTCGTCACCGTTGTGTCCGGATCATCCCCAAACATTTACAAAACATCTCCGTTTTGTTCATTGGACTCCTCTAACCTTTTATTCTCGACCGCCCGATTACGATCAGAGGGTCTAATCCCAACCCTATTTTTTTCCTATTTATAGTGCACCCACTTACTAGATCAGATCAAACCCTAGCCTAACCCTAGACCAATTCCCTCTTTTCCCTCCTCGCGCCGCCACCCAGTCTCCACCTTCCTCGGGATCCTCCCCGACCAATCTAGCCAGCCGACAATCTTCCCCCAACCTCGGGATCTCCTCCCGATCCACCTGCGCCTCTCCTTCCGCGCCCAGCCACTACCCTTTCTCGATGCAGATCCTCTCGTGCTCCCCTGCTCCCTCGCTCTCAATTGGATCGAGGGAAGGAGCCCCTCAACCCCGCGTCACCGCCAACCTCCGCGCCGGCGAGCGAACTAGGAGCCAACCAGATGAGCGTCGGTCGCCCCATCCTTCTCCACCTTCCCGTGCTCCTCCCGTTTCTCCCTCTCTCATCTCTCTCACTCGACTCCCTCTCTGTGTTGCGTCCAAGGAACCAACCCTTGCCGCCTTGGGCCTCATCGTCGCCGCCCGGATCTCGAAGCCCGCGCTGCGCCATGTCGTTTTGTCACCGGGAATGGATTCCCCAACCCCGGATCTGACGCCTCCCATCGTCCCCGTCATCGGAGCCTTTCAACAACGCCCCAAGTCCCGCTATGAATGCCTGACCTCGAGCTTCCGCTGGCGAGCCGCTCTACCACTTGATTAGGACGGTCTCAGCCTGGTCCACTCAGTTCAGCGAACCCCGCGCCTCGACACCATGGATCCGCGCCGAGCTCCACCATCCCCGCCGCTCCTCTGTATCGCGCTTCTGCCTCCCCTGCTTCTGCGTGTGTAGCCCACGTGAGGTCGAGGACGACCAGCGACCATCGCCCGCGTTGACTTCCCGGTCGCAAGCTGCCAGCCCGCTGAGTCCCTCCCTCAAGGCCCAGCCTCCCCGGCCCATCCGCGCGAAGCCAGCCCACTATGAGCAGCCGCCCTAACCCCCACTGTGCACGGTTGGGCCAACCAGTTTCGGCCCAACTCCTTTTTTTAGTGGACAATTTTAGATATTATTTAGTAAACCAGTTTTATAGAAAAACCCCCTAGCTTCATACATATAATTACTCACAAACCGTGCATCGGATTAAAACAAACTTAATATGAAAGTTGCTTAGTTTTTCATCTAGTTTCATAATATGTCACTTTCATGCATGTTTAAAATGTTTAAACTATTGTTTGCATATATTTTGCCATCTTGCCATGCTAAAACGGTTTATTTCATAACTAATTAATCGTAGCTCCAAATCTAATAAACTTTATATGTAAATGGGGTAGAAAAATGTCTAGTTTAACTTGGTGGCATCGCTTTGCATGTTTAACAACTATAAAATATGGTCTAGGGCAGAACAGTACCAAACCTAATATATGCATATGAGGATTCTACCGGACTTGTTGCTTGTTGTTCCGGCCTCATTTAAACTTGCCTAGATAGGTAGTTTTCATTTGCTTCACCCTCTTGCCATGCTAACAACTTTTAATATTGTTGGGTACATAAACAAGATCGAACTAAATAAGTCATGTGGTGTTTCGTCAATATGCAACGGAGTTGCATATTGTGCTCCACTTAATTTGTAGGATTGTTTGTGCACTTTGCCATGCCATGTATCTTTAAACTGGACATGCATCATACTTGTTGTGCATCATGCCATGATTATGTGATGTTTGTTTACTATGTTGTTTGCTTTCTTTCCGGTGTACTTCTTCTCGGTAATCCGGTAACGTTGCGTTTGTGAGGATCCGTTGGCTACGCCCGTTTATCTTCTTCATGGACTCGTTCTTCTTCCTTGCGAGATTTCAGGCAAGATGACCATACCCTTGAAATCACTTCTATCTTTGCTTGCTAGTTGCTCGCTCTTTTGCTATGCCTATGTTGTGATACCTACCACTTGCTTATCATGCCTCCCATATTGTTAAGTCAAGCCTCTAACCCACCTTGCCCTAGCAAACTGTTGTTTGGCTGTGTTATCGCTTTGCTCAGCCCCTCTTATAGCGTTGTTAGTTGCAGGTGAAGATTGGAGTTTGTTCCTTGTTGGAACATGGATATGTTGTTGGGATATCACAATATCTCTTATTTAATTAATGCATCTATATACTTGGTAAAGGGTGGAAGGCTCGGCCTTATGCCTGGTGTTTTGTTCCACTCTTGCCGCCCTAGTTTCCGTCATATCGGTGTTATGTTCCCGGATTTTGCGTTCCTTACACGGTTGGGTTATAATGGGAACCCCTTGACAGTTCGCCTTGAATAAAACTCCTCCCGCAAGGCCCAACATTGGTTTTACCATTTGCCACCTAGCCTTTTTATTTTCCCTTGGGAGTCGCGCTCCCGAGGGTCATCATTATTTTAACCCCCCCGGGCCAGTGCTCCTTTGAGTGTTGGTCCAACCTGTCAGCTGCCAGTGACCACCAGGGGCAACTCTGGGCTGGTCTACCGGAACCTTGGACAATCCGGTGTGCCCTGAGAACGAGATATGTGCAGCTCCTATCGGGATTTGTCGGCACAGTCGGGTGGCTTTGCGGGTCTTGTTTTACCATTGTCGAGGATGTCTTGTAACCGGGATGCCGAGTCTGATCGGAATGTCTTGGGAGAAGGAATATCCTTCGTTGACCGTGAGAGCTTGTGATGGGCTAAGTTGGGACACCCCTGCAGGGATTTGAACTTCCGAAAGCCGTGCCCGCGGTTATGGGCAGATGGGAATTTGTTAATGTCCGGTTGTAGAAAACCTGAAGTTGATCTTAATTAAAATACATCAACGCATGTGTTACCGTGATGGTCTCTTTCCGGCGGAGTCCGGGAAGTGAACACGGTGTTGGAGTTATGTTTGATGTAGGTTGTTCTAGGATCGTTTCTTGATCATAGTTGTTCGACCGTGCTTTTACCTTCTCTTCTCTCTCTCATTTGCGTATGTTTAGCCACCATATATGCTAGTCGCTTGCTGCAGCTCCACCTCATACTTTTACCCTACCTATAAGCTTAAATAGTCTTGATCACGAGGGTGTGAGATTGCTGAGTCCCCGTGACTCACAGATACTTCCAAAACCAGTTTGCAGGTGCCGATGTTCCCGAGCAGGTGACGCACCAAGCTCAAGGAGGAGCTCGATGAAGATCTTGTCCTATGTGTTGTTTCGTTCTAGTTGATCAGTAGTGGAGCTCAGTTGGGGTCGATCGGGGATCTGTGTAGCATTTGGGGTAGTCTTCTTTTATTTTGGTTCCGTAGTCGGACCTTGATTGTACCTGGATGATGTAATGCTTTATTCATGTATTGTGTGAAGTGGCGATTGTAAGCCAACTATGTATCTCTTTCCCTTATGTATTACATGGGTTGTGTGAGATTACCTCACTTGCGACATTGCTTTCAATGCGGTTATGCCTCTAAGTCGTGTTTCGACACGTGGGAGATATAGCCGCATCGAGGGCGTTACACTCTCATATATTGATGAAAACATAATAGGTTCATATCTGAAATCATGGCACTCGGGCCCTAGTGACAAGCATTAAGCATAGCAAAGTCATAGCAACATCAATCTCAGAACATAGTGGATACTAGGGATCAAACCCTAACAAAACTAACTCGATTACATGATAAATCTCATCCAACCCATCATCGTCCAACAAGCCTATGATGGAATTACTCACGCACAATGGTGAGCATCATGAAATTGGTGATGGAGGATGGTTGATGATGACGACGACGATGGATTCCCCTCTCCGGAGCCCCGAACGGACTCCAGATCAGACCTCCCGAGAGAGTTTAGGGCTTGGCGGTGGCGTCGTATTGTAAAACGCGATGAATCCTTCTCTCTTATTGTTTTCTCCCCGAACACGAATATATGGAGTTGGAGTTGAGGTCGGTGGAGCTCTAGGGGGGCCACGAGGTAGGGGGGCGCGCCCAGGGGGGAGGCGCACCCCCCACCCTCGTGGCTAGCGTGTGGGCCCCCTGGCCTTGATTCTTTGCCAACATTTTTTATTATTTCCAAAAATAATCTCCGTGGAGTTTCAGGTCATTCCGAGAACTTTTGTTTCTGCACATAAATAACACCATGGCAATTCTGCTGAAAACAGCGTCAGTCCGGGTTAATTCCATTCAAATCATGCAAGTTAGAGTCCAAAACAAGGCAAAAGTGTTTGGAAAAGTAGATACGACGGAGACGTATCACATTATAAGATGATCTCTCACTAAATTTCAAGGTATAAGTGTTCTCCCTGAGTATGCACCGTTGGTACAGTTCGTCGTGCCGAGACACCACGTGATGATCGGGTGTGATAAGCTCTATGTTCACATACAATGAGTGCAAGCCAGTTTTGCACAAGTAGAATACTCAGGTTAAACTTGACGATCCTAGCATATACAGATATGGTCTCGGAACACTGAGACCGAAAGGTCGAGCGTGAATCATATAGTAGATATGATCAACATAGTGATGTTCACCATTGAAAACTACTCCATCTCACGTGATGATCAGACATGGTTTAGTTTATATGGATCACGTGATCACTTAGATGATTAGAGAGATGTCTATCTAAGTGGGAGTTCTTAAGTAATTTGATTAATTGAACTTTAATTTATCATGAACTTAGTACCTAATAGTATTTTGCATGCCTATGTTGTTGTAAATAGATGACATGTGTTGTTGTTCCGTTGAATTTTAATGCGTTCCTAGAGAAAGCTAAGTTGAAAGACGATGGTAGCAACTACATGGACTGGGTCCGTAACTTGAGGATTATCATCATTGCTGCACAGAAGAATTACGTCCTGGAAGCACCGCTAGGTGACAAACCCGCTGCAGGAGCAACGCCAGATGTTATGAACACCTGGCAGAGCAAAGCTGATGACTACTCGATAGTTCAGTGTTCCATGTTTTACGGCTTAGAACCAGGACTTCAACGATGTTTTGAACTTCATGGAGCACATGAGATGTTCCAGGAGTTGAAGTTAATATTTCAAGCAAATGCCCGGATTGTGAGATATGAAGTCTCCAATAAGTTCTACAGCTTCAAGATGGAGGAGAATAGTTATGTCAGTGAACATGTACTCAGAATGTCTGGTATCACAACCACTTGAGTCAACTGGTAGTTAATCTTCCTGATGACAGTGTGTTTGATAGAGTTCTTCAATCACTGCCACCAAGCTATAAGAGCTTCGTGATGAACTATAATATGCAAGGGATGGATAAGATGATTCCTGAGCTCTTCGCAATGCTAAAAGCTGCGGAGGTAGAAATCAAGAAGGAGCATCAAGTGTTGATGGTCAACAAGACCACTAGTTTCAAGAAAAAGGGTAAAGGGAAGAAGGGGAACTTCAAGAAAAACAGCAAGCCAGTTGCTGCTCAAGTGAAGAAACCCAAGTCTGGACCTAAGCCTGAGACTGAGTGCTTCTACTGCAAAGGGACTGGTCACTGGAAGCGGAACTACCCCAAGTATTTGGCGGAGAAGAAGGATGGCAAAGTGAAAGGTATATTTGATATACATGTTATTGATGTGTACCTTACTAATGCTCTCAGTAGTGCCTGGGTATTTGATACTAGTTCAGTTGCTAACATTTGCAACTCGAAACAGGGGCTACAGATTAAGCGAAGATTGGCTAAGGATGAGGTGACGATGTGTGTGGAAATGGTTCAAAAGTCGACATGATCGCCGTCGGCGCGCTACCTCTACATCTACCTTCGAGATTAGTTTTAGACCTAAATAATTGTTATTTGGTGCCAGCGTTGAGCAGGAACATTATATCTAGATCTTGTTTGATGTGAGACGGTTATTCATTTAAATCAGAGAATAATGAGTGTTCTATTTATATGAGTAATATATTTTATGGTCATGCACCCTTGATGAGTGGTCTATTTTAATAAATCTTGATAGTAGTGAGACACATGTTCATAGTATTGAAGCCAAAACATGCAGAGTTGATAATGGTAGTGCAACTTATTTGTGGCACTGCCATTTAGGTCATATTGGTGTAAAACGCATGAAGAAACTCCATTCTGATGGACTTCTGGAATCACTTGGTACTTGTGAACCATGCCTCATGGGCAAGATGACTAAAACTCCATTCTCCGGAACAATGGAGCGAGCAACAGAGTTATTGGAAATCATACATATTGATGTATGTGGTCCAATGAACATTGAAGCTCGCAGCGAATATAGTCATTTTCTCACCCTCACAGATGATTTGAGCAGATATGGGTATATCTACTTAATGAAACATTTGAAAAGTTCAAAGAATTTCATAGTGAAGTGGAAAATCATCGTAACAAGAAAATCAAGTTTCTGCGATCTGATCGAGGAGGTGAATAATTGAGTTATGACTTTAGACTTCATTTGAAACAATGCGGAATAGTTTCACAACTCACGCCACCTGGAACGCCACAATGTAATGGTGTGTCCGAACATCGTAACCGCACTTTATTAGATATGGTGCGATCTATGATGTCTCTCACTGGTTTACCGCTATCGTTTTGGGGTTATGCTTTAGATACGGCTGCATTCACGTTAAATAGGGCACCATCTAAATCCGTTGAGACGACACCATATGAACTGTGGTTTGGCAAGAAACCCAAGTTGTCGTTTCTTAAAGTTTGGGGCTGCGATGCTTATGTGAAAAAGCTTCAACCTGATAAGCTCGAACCCAAATCGGAGAAATGTGTCTTCATAGGATACCCAAAGGAGACTATTGGCTACACCTTCTATCACATATCCGAAGGCAAGATATTCGTTGCTAAGAATGGATCCTTTCTAGAGAAGGAGTTCTCTTGAAAGAAGTGAGTGGGAGGAAAGTAGAACTTGACGAGGTAATTGTACCTTCTCCCTTATTGGAAAGTACTTCATCACTGAAAATAGTTCCAGTGATTCCTACACCAGTAAGTGAGGAAGCTAATGATGATGATCATGAAACTTCTGATCAAGTTACTACCGAACCTTGTAGGTCAACCAGAGTAAGATCCACACCAGAATGGTACGGTAATCCTGTTCTGGAAGTCATGTTTCTTGACCATGACAAACCTACAAACTATGAGGAAGCGATGATGAGCCCAGGTTCGCAAAATGGCTCGAGGCCATGAAATCTGAGATGGGATCCATGTATGAGAACAAAGTGTGGACTTTGTTGACTTGCCCGATGATCGGCAGGCCATAGAGAATAAATGGATTTCCAAGAAAAAGACTGACACTGACGGTAATATTACTGTCTACAAAGCTCGACTTGTTGCAAAAGGTTTTCAACAAGTTCAAGGAGTTGACTATGATGAGACCTTCTCACTCGTAACGATGCTTAAGTCCGTCTGAATCATGTTAGCAATTGCCGCATTTTATGATTATGAAATTTGGCAAATGGATGTCAAAACTTCATTCCTTAATGGATATCTTAAAGAAGAGTTGTATATGATGCAACCAGATGGTTTTGTCGATCCAAAAGGTGCTAACAAAGTGTGCAAGCTCCAGAGATCCATTTATGGACTGGTGCAAGCCTCTCGGAGTTGGAATATACGCTTTGACAGTGTGATCAAAGCATATGGTTTGATACGGACTTTTGGAGAAGCCTGTATTTACAAGAAAGTGAGTGGGAGCTCTGTAGCATTTCTGATATTATATGTAGATGACATATTGTTGATCGGAAATGATACTGGATTTCTGAATAGCATAAAAGGTTACTTGAATAAGAATTTTTCAATGAAAGACCTTGGCGAAGCTGCTTATATATTGGGCATCAAGATCTATAGAGATAGATCAAGACGCTTAATTGGACTTTCACAAAGCACATGCCTTGATGACATTTTGAAGAAGTTCAAAATGGATCAAGCAAAGAAAGTGTTCTTGCCTGTGTTACAAGGTGTGAAGTTGAGTCAGACTCAATGCCCGACCACTCAAGAAGATAGAGAGAAAATTAAAGGTGTTCCCTATGCTTCAGCCATAGGCTCTATCATGTATGCAATGCTATGTACCAGACCTGATGTGTGCCTTGCTATCAGTTTAGAAGGGAGGTACCAAAGTAATCCAGGAGTGGATCACTGGACAGCGGTCAAGGACATCCTGAAATACCTGAAAAGGGCTAAGGATATGTTTCTCATATATGGAGGTGACAAAGAGCTCGTCGTAAACGGTTACGTCGATGCAAGATTTGACACTGATCCGGATGACTCTAAGTCACAAACCAGATACGTGTTTTTATTAAATGGTGGAGCTGTCAGTTGGTGTAGTTCCAAGCAGAGCGTCGTGGTGGGATCTACATGTGAAGTTGAGTACATAGCTGCTTCGGAAGCAGCAAATGAAGGAGTCTAGATGAAGGAGTTCATATCCGATCTAGGTGTCATACCTAGTGCATCGGGTCCAATGACAATCTTTTGTGACAATACTCGTGCAATTTCCTTGGCAAAGGAATCCCGATTTCACAAGAAAACCAAGCACATCAAGAGACACTTCAATTCCATCTGTGATCAAGTCAAGGAGGGAGACATAGAGATTTGTAAGATACATACGGATCTAAATGTTGCAGACCCGTTGACTAAGCATCTCTCACGAGCAAAACATGATCAACACCAAGACTCCATTGGTGTTAGAATCATTACAATGTAATCTAGATTATTGACTCTAGTGCAAGTGGGAGACTAAAGGAAATATGCCCTAGAGGCAATAATAAAGTTGTTATTTATATTTCCTTATATCATGATAAATGTTTATTATTCATGCTAGAATTGTATTAACTAGAAACTTAGTACATGTGTGAATACATAGACAAACAGAGTGTCACTAGTATGCCTCTACTTGAGTAGCTCACTGAATCAATGATGGTTATGTTTCCTGACCATAGACATGAGTTGTCATTTGATTAACGGGATCACATCATTAGAGAATGATGTGATTGACTTGACCCATTCGTTAGCTTAGCACGATGATCGTTTAGTTTGTTGATATTGCTTTCTCCATAACTTATACATGTTCCTATGACTATGAGATCATGCAACTCCCGAATACCGGAGGAACACTTTGTGTGCTATCAAACGTCACAACATAACTGAGTGACTATAAAGATGCTCTCTAGGTGTCTCCAATGGTGTTTGTTGAGTTGGCATAGATCGAGATTAGGATTTGTCACTCCGAGTATCGGAGAGGTATCTCTGGGCCCTCTCGGTAATGGACATCACTATAAGCCTTGCAAGCAATGTGACTAATGAGTTAGTTACAGGATGATACATTACAGAACAAGTAAAGAGACTTGCTGGTAACGAGATTGAACTAGGTATTGAGATACCGACGATCGAATCTCGGGCAAGTAACATACCGATGACAAAGGGAACAACGCATATCGTTATGCGGTTTGACCGATTAAGATCTTTGTTGAATATGTGGGAGCCAATATGAACATCCAGGTTCCGCTATTGGTTATTGACCGGAGATGTGTCTCAGTCATGTCTACATAATTCTCGAACCCGTAGGGTCCGCACGCTTAACGTTTGGTGACAATCGGTATTATGAGTGTATGTGTTTTGATGTACCGAAGGTAGTTCAGAGTCCCGGATGTGATCACGGACATGACGAGGAGTCTCGAAAATGGTCGAGGCATAAAGATCGATATATTGAATGACTATATTCGGACACCGGATGAGTTCCGGGGTTCACTGGATAATTATTGGAGTGCCGGGGGGGTTATCGGAACCCCCGGGGGAACTAATGGGCCAACATGGGCCTTGTGAGAGAGAGACGAGGGGCCATAGGGCTGGCCCCCCCCCCTTGGGAGTCTGAATTGGACAAGGAGGGGGGCGGCGCCCCCTCTTTCCCTCCCTCTTTCCCTCTCCTTCCTTTCCCCTCCCTCCTCCTAGTTGGACTAGGAAAGGGGGAGTCCTACTCCTACGAGGAGGAGGACTCCTCCCCCTCCTTGGCGTTCCCCAAGGCCGGCCGGCCTCCCCCTTGCTCCTTTATATATGGGGGTAGGGGCACACTAGAACACACAAGTTGATTGTTTTTCAGCCATGTGCGGTGCCCCCCTCCACCATAATCCACCTCGGTCATATCGTAGCAGTGCTTAGGCGAAGCCTTGTTCCGGTAGCATCATCATTACCGTCATCATGCCATCGTGCTGACGAAGCTCTCCCTCGACACTCTGCTGGATCGTGAGTTCGTGGGACGTCACTGAGCTGAATGTGTGTAGATCACAGAGGGTGCCGTACTTTTGGTACTAGGATCGGTCGATCGTGAAGACGTACGACTACATCAACCGCGTTGTCATAACGCTTCCACTTATGGTCTACGAGGGTACGTAGACAACACTCTCCCCTCTCGTTGCTATGCATCACCATGATCTTGCGTGTGCGTAGGATTTTTTTTGAAATTACTGCGTTCCCCAACACCAGTGACATTGTGATGTTTGGTACACCCAAAGCATTCCTACGGTATCCGGGAGTTGCACAATCTCATGGTCTAAGGAAATGATATTTGACATTAAAAAAGCTTTAGCAAACGAACTACACGATCTTGTGCTACGCTTAGGATTGGGTCTTGTCCATCACATCATTCTCCCAATGATGTGATCCCGTTATCAATGACATCCAATGTCCATGGTCAGGAAACCATGACCATCTATTGATCAACGAGCTAGTCAACTCGAGGCTTACTAGGAACATATTACGATCTATGTATTCACACATGTATTACGATTTTTGGTTAATACAATTATGGCATGAACAATAGACAATTATCATGAACACGGAAATATAATAATAACCACTTTATTATTGCCTCTAGGGCATATTTCCAACAGTCACCCACTTGTACTAGAGTCAATAATCTAGTTACATTGTGATGAATCGAATACCCATAGAGTTCTGGTGTTGATCATGTTTTGCTCGCGGAAGAGGTTTAGTCAACGGATCTGCGACATTCAGATTCGTATGCACTGTACAAATATCCATGTCTCCATCCTGAATATATTCATGAATGGATTTGAAGAGACGCTTGATATGCCTGGTCTTCTTGTGAAACCTAGGCTCCTTGGCAAGGGCAATAGCTCCAGTGTTGTCACAGAAGAGAGTCATCGGGCCCGACGCATTGGGAATAACTCCTAGGTCGGCGATGAACTCCTTCATCCATACTGCTTCCTGTGCTCTGAGGCCGCTATGTACTCCGCTTCACATGTAGATCCTGCCACGACGCTTTGCTTGCAACTGCATCAGCTGACTGCCCCACCATTCAAAATGTACACGTATCCGGTTTGTGACTTGGAGTCATCCAGATCTGTGTCGAAGCTAGCATCGCCGTAACCCTTTACGACAAGCTCTTCGTCACCTCCATAAACGAGAAACATATCCTTAGTCCTTTTCAAGTACTTTAGGATATTCTTGACCGCTGTCCAGTGTTCCATGCCGGGATTACTTTGGTACCTCCCTACCAAACTTACGGCAAGGTTCACATCAGGTCTGGTACATAGCATGGCATACATAATAGACCCTATGGCTGAGGCATAGGGGATGACACTCATCTTTTCTCTATCTTCTGCCGAGGTCGGGCATCGAGCCGTGTTCAAGTTCACACCTTGCAATACAGGCAAGAACCCCTTCTTGGACTGATCCATATTGAACTTCTTCAATATCTTGTCAAGGTATGTGCTTTGTGAAAGACCAATGAGGCGTCTCGATCTATCTCTATAGATCTTGATGCCTAATATGTAAGCAGCTTCTCCAAGGTCCTTCACTAAAAAACACTTATTCAAGTAGGCCTTTATGTTTTCGAGAAATTCTATATCATTTCCCATCAATAGTATGTCATCCACATATAATATGAGAAATGCTACAGAGCTCCCACTCACTTTCTTGTAAACACAGGCTTCTCCATAAGTCTGCGTAAACCCAAACGCTTTGATCATCTCATCAAAGTGAATGTTCCAACTCCGAGATGCTTGCACCAGCCCATAGATTGAGCGTTGGAGCTTGCGTACCTTGTCAGCATTGTTAGGATCGACAAAACCTTCTGGCTGCATCATATACAATTCTTCCTTAAGGAAACCATTAAGGAATGCCGTTTTGACGTCCATTTGCCATATCTCATAATCATAGAATGCGGAGATTGCTAACATGATTCACGGATTTCAGCTTCGCTATGGGTGAGAAGGTCTCATCGTAGTCAACTCCTTGAACTTGTCGATAACCCTTAGTGACAAGCCGAGCCTTATAGATGGTCACGTTACCATCCCCGTCAGTCTTCTTCTTAAAGATCAATTTATTCTCTATGGCTTGCCGATCATCGGGCAAGTCTGTCAAAGTCCATACTTCGTTTTCATACATGGATCCTATCTCGGATTTCATGGCTTCAAGCATTTGTTGGAATCCGGGCCCGCCATCGCTTCTTCATAGTTCGAAGGTTCATCGTTGTCTAACAACATGATTTCCAGGACAGGATTGCCGTACCACTCTGGTGCGGAACGTGTCCTCGTGGACCTACGACGTTCAGTAGCAACTTGATCCAAAGTTTCATGATCATCATCATTAACTTCCTCTCTAGTCGGTGCAGGCACCACAGAAACATCTTCCCGAGCTGCGCTACTTTCCGGTTCAAGAGGCAATACCTCATCAAGTTCTACTTTCCTCCCACTTACTTCTTTCGAGAGAAACTCTTTTTTAGAAAGCATCCATTCTTGGCAACAAAGATCTTGCCTTCGGATCTGAGGTAGAAGGTATACCCGATAGTTTCCTTAGGGTATCCTATGAAGACGCATTTTTCCAACTTGGGTTCGAGCTTTTCAGGTTTAAGTTTCTTGACAGAAGCATCGCATCCCCAAACTTTCAGAAACGACAGCTTAGGTTTCTTTCCAAACCATAATTCATACGGTGTCGTCTCAACGGATTTCGACGGAGCCCTATTTAAAGTGAATGCGATAGTCTCTAAAGCATAACCCCAAAATGATAGCGATAGATCGGCAAGAGACATCATAGATCGCACCATATCCAATAGAGTGTGATTACGACGTTCAGACACACCATTTCGCTGAGGTGTTCCAGGCAGCGTGAGTTGTGAAACAATTCCACATTTCCTTAAGTGTGTGCCAAACTCGTGACTCAAGTATTCTCCTCCACGATCTGATCATAAGAACTTTATTTTCCTGTCATGTTGATTCTCTACCTCACTCTGAAATTCCATGAACTTTTCAAAGGTCTCAGACTTGTGTTTCATTAACTAGACATACCCATATCTACTTAAGTCATCAGTGAGGGTGAGAACATAATGATAGCCACCGCGAGCCTTAACGCTTATTGGACCGCACACATCAGTATGTATGATTTCCAATAAGTTGGTTGCTCGCTCCATTGTTCCGGAGAACGGAGTCTTGGTCATCTTGCCCATGAGGCATGGTTCGCACGTGTCAAATGATTCATAATCAAGATACTCCAAAAGTCCATCTGCATGGAGTTTCTTCATGCATTTGACACCAATGTGACCAAGGCGGTAGTGCCACAAGTATGTGGGACTATCATTATCAACCTTACATCTTTTGGCATTCACACGATGGCCCTATTTGCTTTAGCTTTTATCGACGGATTCCGCTGCCACGCAGCAGAATCTGAACCAAAGGGCGAACCCAGCAGAATCCGATTCCAGAAATCCGCTGTCAAAATCTGAACCAAAAGCGGAAGCAGCCCAGGACGTGCTTTCCAAAATCTAATTCCGCAGCGGGCCAAAATCTGAAAAAAGTTGTATCAGCTGGTTTGCCAAATGACCTACATCTTTTTCACATCAAATTTTCCACAGCTATTTTTCCACAGCAGATTTTTCACAGCTGCTTTTAGAAATACACAGCTGAACCAAACAGGCCTATGAATATGTGTAACATCACGTTTGACATTAAACAAAAATAAACCATTGACCAGCGGGGCATGGCCATAAAACACATCTCTCATATAAATGGAACAACCATTATTCTCGGATTTAAATGAGTAGCCATCTCGCATTAAACGAGATCTAGATACAATGTTCATGCTCAAAGTTGGTACTAAATAACAATTATTGAGGTTTAAAACTAATCTCGTAGGTAGATGTAGAGGTAGCGTGCCGACGACGATCACATCGACCTTGGAACCATTCCCGATGCGCATCGTCACCTCGTCCTTCGCCAGTCTCTGCTTATTCCGTAGCTCCTATTTTGAGTTACAAATATGAGCAACCGCACTGGTATCAAATACCCAGGAGCTACTACGAGCGCTGATATGTCTCCGACGTATCTATGATTTTTCATTGTTCCATGCTATTATATATTCTATTTTAGATGTTTAATGGGCTTATTTATACACTTTTATATTATTTTTGGGACTAACCTATTAACCGGAGGCCCAGCTCAAATTGTTTTTTTGCCTATTACAGTGTTTCGCATAAAAATAATATCAAACGGAATCCAAACGGAATGAAACCTTCGGGAGCATGATTTTTGGAACAAACGTGATCCAGAGGACTTAGAGTGGACGTCAAGCAACCAACGAGGAAGCCACAAGGCAGGGGGGTGCGCCTACCCCCCTGGGCGCGCCCTCCACCCTCGTGGGCCCCTCGTGGGCCCCTCGTGGCTCCACCGACCTACTTGTTCCTCCTATATATACCTACGTACCCTGAAAACATCAGAGGGCACCACGAAAACCTAATTCCACCGCTGCAACCTTCTGTACCCGTGAGATCCCATCTTGGGGCCTTTTCCGGCGCTCCGCCGGAGGGGGCATTGATCACGGAGGGCTTCTACATTAATACCATAGCCTCTCCGATGATGTGTGAGTAGTTTACCTCAGACCTTCGGGTCCATAGTTATTAGCTAGATGGCTTCTTCTCTCTATTTGGATTTCAATACAAAGTTCTCCTCAATTCTCTTGGAGATCTATTCGATGTAATCTTCTTTTGCGGTGTGTTTGCCGAGATCCGATGATGTAACATCCCAAAATTCTAAATTTTGGAATGTTATAATAAATAGATAGATTTGATTGTTTGCTTGTTTGTTGTGTGATTGATTGACTAAAAGTGAGTGAATTCGAAACTTTTTGAAAGTTAAATGAGAGGGAATAAAAGGACTTTCCTAAACTTTCAATTTTGCATTTATCCTCTCCGTGAATTCAAATACTTTTCATCACAAAACCCTGGAGAGAAGATGACATGACTTCTTCCATTTATTTAAATGAAAAGGGGTGTTGAAATTATTTGAATTTCATTTGGGAAGATTTTTCAATTCAGAAACTTCAAGCAACTCAATAATTTTCATGAGAGAAGATAGAATGACTTCTTCAAAGCATATGAAATATGATTTGGGAGTTTCAAAGAATTAAATTCAAAATCCCATTGAATTTATTTTCAATTTGGAGTTATTTGGGTTTTATTCAAATTATTTTTCTCCAAAAATAAAATATACGGAAAATAGGGTAACATGATTCCCTACATAAGAAAATTGGAGAGAAATAAATTTGAATTAATTTTGGTATTTTTAAATGATTTTTATTGGATTTTATTAGACCAGTAGCTCTTTGAGTTATCTGATTTTTTGTGGATTTTATTTGGCATTATAAAAATGTCCATGTTGTAGAAAATATTTTTTTGAAAATTCTGATATATTATATGCCTATGTTATTTTATTTTATTTGCATTTATTTTATTTCTTCTGTCTGCGAAATTAAAAAAAACTTTTGGACCGTCCGGACCGGGCCGACCCAGCCAGCCCGGCCACGGCCCAGCCGGCCCGACGCCGCGCCTCCCCGTCTTCCAACTCGGTACGGAGTCCCGAGCGAGCACGCACCGCCGCCGCCGTGCCCGACATCGCCACCTCGCGCCTTGCCCCCTCCTCCACGCTTCGGAGCCGCCCCGCCCTCCTATAAAGCGCGCATCGGGACCCCCTGGATTCCGTTTTTGCCGCCGCCTCGAGCCGCATCGCGTCACCGCCGCCGCCGTCTCCTCGCCTCCCTGCGCCGCAGCCGTCGCCTTCGCACCGCCCCCAACATCCCAAATTCTAAATTTTTTCTTTTTCTTTTATTTTCAGTCAAGGACCTGTTAGTAGTTATTTCTTTTACAGTTTAGTCCCTGGTTTTCAAACGGTCACAACTTTTACACCGTTTGTCCAAATCCAACGAAACCAACGCCCACTTCTTCGTTATGATCCCCTCTATCCAGTAATCCAACTCAAACATGTTTTTGAAATTTTAAAATTTTGAATTAGACCAGATTTGAATTCAAACTTCGTTTGATCGTAACTTGAGTTTCGTAGCTCAGTTTGAGTTGATTCTTTTTGCTATTTGAAGCTCTTGACCTAAACTTTCTGATAAGGCCAAATTCATATAATTTTGGTACTGTTAAAATTTTGTTTTATGTTGCAAGATTTATTTGCTTGGTTTTGTTGTTTTCCGATTTGTTCTTCGTTCTTTCTGATATTTTGAGTGATTGCTTATGTGTGGTTACTATTGCTTGATTACGATAGATTGACCGGAGTGTGACGAGTAGAACTATCAAGAGTTTTGAGTGCGAAGCATCTTCATCAACATTGCAGGCAAGTTCACACTTTGATCATATTCCTTTCATACCCATTTTTTATGCATTAGTTTCAACCTCAAACATTGCATGAGTAGGATTGATAACATGTGGGTATTGGGAAGTAGTTGATGAGGTAGGTACCTATTGCCCTGCAGTCAAACCTTGGTAGTTACTATTATGTTGCTTATATTGCTATGCTATGCTCGTAGACGTGGATTGGGTTTGAGAGTATTCATGACAGATGTGAAATTTTTAATTAATGGTTTACTTAAGGTGGCAACTTTAACACACATCTGGGTGGATTGAGGCACCTGGGTATTCCAGCGATTGCCTATTTTTCTTTATGGACCGCCACCCAGGCTCAAAGGGATCATGAGATTATTCATACTAGAAACTTCCGCGTGGAGCCACAAGCTATTATGGGCTCTAGCATAGTTGATTAAGTCATGCGAACTCTTACAGTGGTAGACTAGCAGATGTAGGGGAAAGTAGGTGTAACGGGCTACCCGATCGTAAGGTGCTAGCGCTTCTGAAAGACTATGTCTCGGTCATCCGTTTCTCAAACACCATGTAGTGCGAGAATCCCAACGGAGGAGATCGAGTCTTGTGGGGAAAAGTGCGCAAACCTCTGCAGAGTGTATAAACTAATCATGATTAGCCGTGTCCCCGGTTATGGATGTCTTGAGTATCTAGTACTTGAATTATAATGTGAATCTCATCATGTGACTTCAAATAATTTTGTTGGGTTTTAATGATAATGCTTAATTGGGATTGAGAGGGTGTCAACGCTCTCAATGTTTAACAACCACCATGATAGTTAAATAAAATTTATTCCTTTGCAGTAGGGAAAAATTGGCTTTATGCAAAACTGTAACCATAGAGCTTTTCCACCAGCCATATATGCATGTAGTGATAGCGATTATTCATCATTGCTCTATAGTGTGAATTTGCCAGTACATTCAATGTACTGACCCTTTGTGGTTGCAACGTCTCATGTTGCAGGATGTCCTACGACGAGTAAGTGATACGTTAGGGTTATGATTTCTACACTCAACTTTGCCGTTGGTGTTGATGGGAAACCACAACCTTGTTACTTCCGCTATTTGGATTGAGGTAATAGTATTTACGTTACTTTATACATTTACCTCTGCTATAAATCCTTCGAGTACTGTGTGTGTCAGCATACCGATCCAGGGATGCCACTTAAGCACAGAGACTTGATCCATTCGGGTCGGGTCGCTACAGATGAATTGTGGGTTTATGATCAAGGTTATCTATGAACAATATTTAAATCTTCTCTAAATTCTTTTATGTATGATTGGTTATCTTTGCAAGTCTCTTCAAATTATCAGTTTGGTTTGGCCTACTAGATTGATCTTTCTTGCAATGGGAGAAGTGCTTAGCTTTGGGTTCAATCTTGCGGTGCTCGATCCCAGTGACAGTAGGGGAAATAGCACGTATTATATTGTTGCCATCGAGGATAAAAAGATGGGGTTTATATCATATTGCATTAGTTTATCCCTCTACATCATGTCATCTTGCTTAAAGCGTTACTCCGTTCTTATGAACTTAATACTCTAGATGCATGCTGGATAGCGGTCGATGTGTGGAGTAATAGTAGTAGATGTAGGCAGGAGTTAGTCTACTTGTCGCGGACGTGATGCCTATATACATGATCATACCTAGATATTCTCATAACTATGCTCAATTCTATCAATTGCTCGACAGTAATTTTTTTACACACCGTAATACTTATGCTATCTTGAGAGAAGCCACTAGTGAAACCTATGGCCCCCGGGTCTATTTTCCATCATACAAGTTTCTAATCTATTTTATTTTGCAATCTTTACTTTCAATTTATATCATAAAAATACCAAAAAAATTATCTTATTATTATTATTATTATTATTATTATTATTATCTCTATCAGATCTCACTCTTGCAAGTGGCCGTGAAGGGATTGACAACCCCTTTATCACGTTGGTTGCGAGGTTCTTATTTGTTTGTGTAGGTATGAGGTGACTCGCGCGTGGTCTCCTACTGGATTGATACCTTGGTTCTCAAAAACTGAGGGAAATACTTACGCTGCTTTGCTGCATCACCCTTTCCTCTTCAAGGGAAAACCAACGCATGCTCAACAGGTAGAAAGAAGGATTTCTGGCGCTGTTGTCGGGGAGATCTACGCCAAGTCAAGACATACCAAGTACCTATCACAACTCTTACCCTTCTCATTACATTATTTGCCATTTGCCTCTCGTTTTTCTCTCCCCCACTTCACCCTTGCCGTTTTATTCGCCGTCTTTTCCTTTCGCCCTCTCTTTCCGTTCGCTTTTTCTTCGCTTGTTTGCTTGTGTGTTGTTTGCTTGTTTGCTTGTGTGTTGGATTGCTTGCTTGTCACGATGGCTCAAGATAATACTAAATCGTGTCACTTTGCCAATACCAACAATAATGATTTTATTAGCACTCCAATTGCTCCTCTTACCAATGCTGAATCTTGTGAAATTAATACTACTTTGCTGAATCTTATCATGAAAGATCCGTTTTCTGGCCTTCCTAGTGAAGATGCCGCTAGCCATCTAAACAACTCTGTTGATTTGTGTGATATGCAAAAGAAGAAAGATGTGGATAATGATATTGTTAAACTTAAGCTATTTCCGTTTTCGCTTAGAGATTGTGCTAAAGCTTGGTTTTCGTCTTTGCCTAAAAATAGTATTGATTCACGGAATAAGTGCAAAGATGCTTTTATCTCTAAGTATTTTCCTCCCACTAAGATCATCTCTCTTAGAAATGATATTATGAATTTTAAGCAACTTCATCATGAGCATGTTGCACAATCTTGGGAGAGGATGAAATTAATAATACGTAATTGCCCTACACATGGTTTGAATTTATGGATGATTATACAAAAAAATTATGCCGGATTGAATTTTTCTTCTAGAAATCTTTTAGATCCTGCCACGGGAGGCACTTTTATGGAAAAAACTTTAGGAGAATCTACTAAATTCCTAGATAATATTATGGTTAATTATTCTCAATGGCATACTGAAAGATCTACTAATAAGAAGGTGCACGCAATTGAATAGATTAATGTTTTGAGTGGAAAGATGGATGAACTTATGAAATTGTTTGCTAATAAGAGCACTCCTACTGATCCCAATGATATGGCTTTGTCTACTTTAATTGAGAATAGTAATGAATCTATGGATGTGAATTTTGTTGGTAGGAACAATTTTGGTAACAACGCGTATAGAGGTGATTTTAATTCTAGGTCGTTTCCTAGTAGTTCCTCTAATAATTATGGTAATTCATAAAATAATCCATATGGAAATTATAATAATATGGCCTCTGATTTTGAATCTAATATTAAAGAATTTATTAGTTCGCAAAAGAGTTTCAATGCTTTGATTGAAGAAAAATTGCTTAAGATTGATGAGTTTGCTAGGAACGTGGATAGAATTTCCCTTGATGTTGATTCTTTGAAACTTAGATCTATTCCACCTAAGCATGATATCAATGAGTCTCTCAAAGCTATGATAGTTTCAATTGATGAGTGCAAAGAAAGAACCGCTAGGATGTGTGTTAAAAAGGATTGCTTTGTGAAAGCGTGTTCTTCTAGTTTCCATGATAATAATGATGAAGATCTAAAAGTTATTGATGTGTCTCCTGTTAAATATTTGTTTTGCAATATGAATCTTGATAATGATGGGACTGCAGATGAGTAAACTTTAGTTATAAGGCGTCCCAATGATTCGGAGTTTTCAGATCTTGATGCAAAAATTGATAAAAGTGGGATTAGAGAGGTCAAAACTTTAAATACAATGAACCCACTATCTTGGATTTCAAGGAATTTAATTATGATAATTGTTCTTTAATAGATTGTATTTCCTTGTTGCAATCCATGCTAAATTCTCCGCATGCTTATAGTCAAAATAAAGCTTTTGCTAAACATATCGTTGATGCTTTAATGCAATCTTATGAAGAAAAGCTTGAATTGGAAATTTCTATCCCTAGAAAACTTTATGATGAGTGGGAACCTACAATTAAAATTAAAATTAAAGATCATGAATGCTATGCTTTGTGTGATTTGGGTGACAGTGTTTCCATGATCCCAAAAACTTTGTGTGATTTGCTAGGTTTCCGTGAATTTGATGATTGTTCTTTAAACTTGCACCTTGCGGATTCCACTATTAAGAAACCTATGGGAAGAATTAATGCTGTTATTATTGTTGAAAATAGGAATTATGTGCCCGTAGATTTCATTGTTCTTGATATAGATTGCAATCCTTCATGTCCTATTATTCTTGGTAGACCTTTCCTTAGAACGATTGGTGCAATTATTGATATGAAGGAAGGGAATATTAGATTCCAATTTCCGTTAAGGAAAGGCATGGAACACTTCCCTAGAAATAAAATTAAGTTACCATATGAATCTATTATAAGATCCACTTATGGATTGCCTACCAAAGATGGCAATGCCTAGATCTATCCTCGCTTGTATGCCTAGCTAGGGGCGTTAAACGATAGCGCTTGTTGGGAGGCAACCCAATTTTATTTTTATTCCTTGATTTTTGTTTATGTTTAGTAATAAATAATTTATCTAGCCTGTGTTTTGGTTGTGTTTTTTGTGTTTAATTAGTGTTTGGGCTAAGTAGAACCGTTGGGAAGACTTGGGGAAAGTCTTTTTGATCTTGCTGTAAAAAACAGAAATTTAGCGCTCGCGAGAATTGCTGCCATTTTTTATTCTAGAGTGATATTTAGTTAATTTCTTTTGAAGATGATTACTAGATAGATTACTCACGTCCATAAATTTATTTTATAATTTTGGGGGTTTCATAAGTATGCGTTTGATAATATTACTACAGACTGTTATG
Organism: Triticum dicoccoides; assembly: GCF_002162155.2. Classification (NCBI taxonomy): domain Eukaryota; kingdom Viridiplantae; phylum Streptophyta; class Magnoliopsida; order Poales; family Poaceae; genus Triticum; species Triticum dicoccoides. The sequence continues at coordinate 303,080,658 of NC_041380.1, read as the reverse complement.
TTTTTGACAGATTCTGTTTTTCGTGTGTTGTTTGCTTATTTTGATGAATCTATGGCTAGTAATGGAGTTTATAAACCATAGAAAAGTTGGAATACAGTAGGTTTAACACCAATATAAATAAAGAATGAGTTCATTACAGTACCTTGAAGTGATGTTTTCTTTTCTTTCCCTAACGGAGCTCACGAGATATTTTGTTAAGTTTTGTGTTGTGAAGTTTTCAAGTTTTGGGTAAAGATTTGATGGATTATGGAACAAGGAGTGGCAAGTGCCTAAGCTTGGGGATTCCCAAGGCACCTCAAGGTAAAATACAAGGACACCAAAAATCCTAAGCTTGGGGATGCCCCGGAAGGCATCCTCTCTTTTGTCTTCGTTCATCGGTAACTTTACTTGGAGCTATATTTTTATTCACCACATGATATGTGTTTTGCTTGGAGCGTATTGTATGATTTGAGTCTTGGTTTTTTATTTTACCACAATCATCCTTGCTGTACACATCTTTTGAGAGAGGCACACATGAATCTGAATTTATTAGAATACTCTATGTGCTTCACTTATATCTTTTGAGCTATATAGTTTTTGCTCTAGTGCTTCACTTATATTTTTTAGAGCATGGTGGTGGTTTTATTTTATAGAAATAATTGATCTCTCATGCTTCACTTATATTATTTTGAGAGTCCTTTAGAACAGCATGGTAATTTGCTCTTAGGAATAATAAAAACTTAAATATAAGTGCATTGAATGCTATGAGAAGTTTGATACTTGATAATTGTTTTGAGATATGGAGATGATGATATTAGAGTCATGCTAGTTGAGTAGTTGTGAATTTGAGAAATACTTGTGTTGAAGTTTGTGATTCCCGTAGCATGCACGTATGGTGAACCGTTATGTGATGAAGTCGGAGCATGATTTATTTATTGATTGCCTTGCTTATAAGTGGCTGTCGGGAACAAGCGATGGTCTTTTCCTACCAATCTATCCCCCTAAGAGCATGCACGTAGTACCTTGTTTCTATAACTAATAGATTTTTGCAATAAGTATGTGAGTTCTTTATGACTAATGTTGAGTCCATGGATTATACGCACTCCCACCCTTCCACATTTGCTAGCCTCTCTATTACCGTGCACTTTTCGCCGGTATCATACACCCACCATATACCTTCCTCAAAACAGCCACCATACCTACCTATTATGGCATTTCCATAGCAATTCCGAGATATATTGCCATGTAACTTTCCACCATTCCGTTTGTTATGACACACTTCATCATTGTCATATTGCCATGCATGATCATGTAGTTGATATCATATTTGTGGCAAAGCCACCGTTCATAATTTTTTCATACATGTCACTCTTGATTCATTGCATATCCCGATACACCGCCGGAGGCATTCACATAGAGTCATATTTTGTTCTAAGTATTGAGTGGTAATTCTTGAGTTGTAAGTAAAAAGAAGTGTGATGACCATCATTATTAGAGCATTGTCCCAGTGAGGAAAGGATGATGGAGATTATGATTCCCCCACAAGTCGGGATGAGACTCCGGACGAAATAAAAGAGGCCAAAAGAAAAAAGAAGAAGAAGGCCCAAATAAAAAAATGAGAGAAAAAGAGAGAAGGGACAATGTTACTATCCTTTTTCCACACTTGTGCTTCAAAGTAGCACCATGATCTTCATGATAGAGAGTCTCCTAAGTTGTCACTTTCATAAACTTGTGGGAATTTTACATTATAGAACTTGGCTTGTATATTTCAATGATGGGCTTCCTCAAATTGCCCTTGGTCTTCGTGAGCAAGCAAGTTGGATGCACACCCACTTAGTTTCTTTTGTTGAGATTTCATACACTTATAGCTCTAGTGCATCTGTTGCATGGCAATCCCTTCACTCACATTGATATCTATTGATGGGCATCTCCGTAGCCCATTGATACACCTAGTTGATGTGAGACTATCTTCTCCCTTTTTTGTCTTCTCCACAACCACCATTCTATTCCACCTAAGTGCTATGTCCATGGCTCACGCTCATGTATTGCGTGAAAGTTGAAAAAATTTGAGAACATCAAAAGTATGAAACAATTTCTTGGCTTGTCATCGGGGTTGTGCATGATTTAATATTTTGTGTGATGAAGATAGAGCATAGCTAGACTATATGATTTTGTAGGGATAACTTTATTTGGCCATGTTATTTTGAGAAGACATGATTGCTTAGTTAGTATTCTTGAAGTATTATTATTTTTATGTCAATATTAAACTTTTATCTTGAATCTTTTGGATCTGAACATTCATGCCACAATAAAGAAAATTACACTGAGAAATATGTTAGGAAGCATTCCACATCAAAAATTCTGTTTTTATCATTTACCTACTCGAGGACGAGCAAGAATTAAGCTTGGGGATGCTTGATACGTCTCCAACGTATCTATAATTTTTTATTGTTCCATGCTATTATATAGTCTGTTTTGGATGTTTAATGGGTTTATTTAGACACTTCTATATTATTTTTGGGACTAACCTATTATCCGGAGGCCCAGCCCAAATTGCTGTTTTTTTGCCTATTTCAATGTTTCACAGAAAAAGAATATCAAACGGAGTCCAAACGGAATGAAACCTTCGGGAGCGTGATTTTTGGAACAAACATGATCCAGAGGACTTGGAGTGACGTCAAGCAACCAACGAGGAAGCCACGAGGCAGGGGGCATGCCTACCCCCTGGGCGTGCCCTCCACCCTCGTGGGCCCCTCGTGGCTCCATCGACCTACTTCTTCCTCCTATATATACCTACGTACCCTGAAAACATCAGAGGGCACCACGAAAACCTAATTCCACCGCCGCAACCTTCTGTACCTGTGAGATCCCATCTTGGGGCCTTTTCCGGCGCTCCACCGAAGGGGGCATTGATCAAGGAGGGCTTCTACATCAACACCATAGCCTCTCCGATGATGTGTGAGTAGTTTACCTCAGACCTTCGGGTCCATAGTTATTAGCTAGATGGCTTCTTCTCTTTCTTTGGATCTCAATAGAAAGTTCTCCTCGATTCTCTTGGAGATCTATTCGATGTAATCTTGTTTTGCGGTGTGTTTGTCGAGATCCGATGAATTGTGGGTTTATGATCAAGATTATCTATGAACAATATTTGAATATTCTCTGAATTCTTTTATGTATGATTGGTTATTTTTGCAAGTCTCTTCGAATTATCAGTTTGGTTTGACCTACTAGATTGATCTTTCTTGCAATGGGAGAAGTGCTTAGCTTTGGGTTCAATCTTGCGGTGCTCGATCCCAGTGACAGTAGGGGAAATGACACGTATTGTATTGTTGCCATCGAGGATAAACAGATGGGGTTTACATCATATTGCATGAGTTTATCCCTCTACATCATGTCATCTTGCTTAAAGCGTTACTCGTTCTTATGAACTTAATACTCTAGATGCATGCTGGATAGCGGTCGATGTGTGGAGTAATAGTAGTAGATGCAGGCAGGAGTCGGTCTACTTGTGACGGACGTGATGCCTATATACATGATCATACCTAGATATTCTCATAACTATGCTCAATTCTATCAATTGCTCGACAGTAATTTTTTTACACACTGTAATACTTATGCTATCTTGAGAGAAGCCACTAGTGAAACCTATGGCCCCCGGGTCTATTTTCCATCATACAAGTTTCTAATCTATTTTATTTTGCAATCTTTACTTTCAATTTATATCATAAAAATACCAAAAAAATTATCTTATTATTATTATTATTATCTCTATCAGATCTCACTCTTGCAAGTGGCCGTGAAGGGATTGACAACCCCTTTATCACGTTGGTTGCGAGGTTCTTATTTGTTTGTGTAGGTACGAGGTGACTCGCGCGTGGTCTCCTACTGGATTGATACCTTGGTTCTCAAAAACTGAGGGAAATACTTACGCTGCTTTGCTGCATCACCCTTCCTCTTCAAGGGAAAACCAACGCATGCTCTAGAGGTAGCAAGCGCTAGTAAGGTACACATCAATAACATGTATATCACATATACCTTTGGCATTGCTGGCCTTCTTATCCGCTGAGTACTTGGGGCACTTACGCTTCCAGTGACCATTTTCCTTACAATAAAAGCACTGAGTCTCGGGCTTGGGTCCATTCTTTGGCTTCTTCCTGGCAACTGATTTACCGGGCGCGGCAACTCCCTTGCCGTCCTTCTTGAAGTTCTTCTTACCCTTACCTTTCTTGAAACTAGTGGTTTTATTAACCATCAACACTTGATGTTCCTTTTTGATTTCCACCTCCGCTGATTTCAGCATTGAATATAACTTAGGAATGGACTTCTCCATCCCTTGCATATTATAGTTCATCACAAAGCTCTAGTAGCTAGGTGGAAGCGACTGGAGGATCCTGTCAATGATCGAGTCATCTGGAAGATTAACTCCCAGCTAAGACAAGCGGTTGTGCAACCCAGACATTTTGAGTATATGCTCGCTGACAGAACTGTTTTCCTCCATCTTACAACTGTAGAACTTGTCGAAGACTTCATATATATCGACCCGGGCATGAGCTTGGAAAACCATTTTTAGCTCTTGGAACATCTCATATGCTCTGTGCTGCTCAAAACGCTTTTGGAGCCCCGGTTATAAGCTGTAAAGCATGCCACACTAAACCCGGGAGTAATCATCACTACGCGACTGCCAGACGTTCATAACGTCTTGAGTTGCTGGGAAAATGGGTGTGTCACGTAGCGGTTCTTCAAGGACACATGCTTTCTTGGCAGCTATGAGAATGATCCTCAAGTTACGGACCCAATCCGTATAGTTGCTACCATCGTCTTTCAGCTTGGTTTTCTCTAGGAACGCGTTGAAGTTGAGGGCAACATTAGCGTGGGCCATTTGATCTACAGAACATATTGTAAAGACATTTTAGACTAAGTTCATGATAATTAAGTTCATCTAATCAAATTATTTAATGAACTCCCACTCAGATAGACATCCCTCTAGTCATCCAAGTGATACATCCGAATCGACTAGGCCGTGTCCGATCATCACATGAGACGGACTAGTCATCAACGGTGAACATCTCCATGTTGATCGTATCTACTATACGACTCATGTTCGACCTTTCGGTCTCTCGTGTTCTGAGGCCATGTCTGTACATGCTAGACTCGTCAAGTCAACCTAAGTGTTTTGCATGTGTAAATCTGGCTTACACCCGTTGTATGCGAACGTTAGAATCTATCATACCTGATCATCACGTGGTGCTTTGAAACAACGAACCTTCGCAACGGTGCACAGCTCGGGGGATGATGTCTACTACACAACCTTCTTCTTGTAGACGTTGTTGGGCCTCCAAGTGCAGAGGTTTGTAGGACAGTAGCAAATTTCCCTCAAGTGGATGACCTAAGGTTTATCAATCCGTAGGAGGCGTAGGATGAAGATGTTCTCTCTCAAGCAACCCTGCAACCAAATAACAAAGAGTCTCTTGTGTCCCCAACACACCCAATACAATGGTACATTGTATAGGTGCACTAGTTCGGCGAAGAGATGGTGAAACAAGTGGTATATGGATGGTAGGTAAAGGTATTTGTAATCTTAAATAATAAAAACAGCAAGGTAGCAAGTGATAAAAGTGAGCGTAAACGGTATTTTAATGCGTTGAAACAAGGCCTAGGGTTCATACTTTCGCTAGTGTAAGTTCCCTCAACAATACTAACATAATTGGATCACATAACTATCCCTCAATATGCAACAAAGAGTCACTCCAAAGTCACTAATAGCGGAGAACGAACGAAGAGATTATGGTAGGGTACGAAACCACCTCAAAGTTATTCTTTCCAATCAATCCGTTGGGCTATTCCTATAAGTGTCACAAACAGCCCTAGAGATCATACTAGAATAACACCTTAAGACACAAATCAACCAAAACCCTAATGTCACCTAGATACTCCAATGTCACCTCAAGTATCCGTGGGTATGATTATATGATATGAGTCACACAATCTCAGATTCATCTATTCAACCAACACAAAGGACCTCAAAGAGTGCCCCAAAGTTTCTACCGAAGAATCACGACGAAAACGTGTGCCAACCCCTATGCATAGGTTCATGGGCGGAACCCGCAAGTTGATCACCAAAACATACATCAAGTGAATCACGTGATATCCCATTGTCACCACAGATATCCACGGCAAGACATACATCGAGTGTTCTCAAATCTTTAAAGACTCAATCCGATAAGATAACTTCAAAGGGGAAACTCAATTCATTACAAGAGAGTAGAGGGGGAGGAGAAACATAAGATCCAACTATAATAGCAAAGCTCGCGATACATCAAGATCGTGCCAAATCAAGAACACGAGAGAGATAGAGAGAGAGATCAAACACATAGCTACTGGTACATACCCTCATCCCCGAGGGAGAACTACTCTCTCCTCGTCATGGAGAGCGCCGGGATGATGAAGATGGCCACCGGTGAGGGACCCCCCCCCCCTCGGCAGGGTGCCGGAATAGGGTCCCGATTGACTTTTGGTGGCTACAGAGGCTTGAGGCGACGGAACTCTCGATCTAATCTCTGTTCTGGAAGTTTTAGGGTACGTGGTGTTATATAGGCGGAAGAAGTACGTCAGGGGAGCCACGAGGGCCCCACGAGGCAGGGGGCGCGCCCTAGGGGGTGGGCGTGCCCGCCACCCTCATGGCTTCCTCGTTCCTTACTTGACGTGGGGTCCAAGTCCATCGGGTGGCTTTCGTTCCAAAAATAACTTCTTTAGTTGATTTCGTTCCGTTTCGACTCCGTCTGATATTCCTTTTCTTCAAAACACTGAAATAGGCATAAAACAACAAATTTGGGCTGGACCTCCGGTTAATAGGTTAGTCCCAAAAGTAATATAAAAGTGGATAATAAAGCCCAATATTGCCCAAAACAGTAGATAATATAGCATGGAGCAATCAAAAATTATAGATACGTTGGAGACGTATCAGGGGAACACTTTTCTTGAAATTTTAGTGAGAGATCATCTTATTTATGCTACCGTCGTTCTAAGAAAATAAGATGTAAACATGACAAACATCACATGCAAATCATAAAATGACATGATATGGCCAATATCATCTTCGAGGCGCAGCATGATCACCTTTGTCACCGGCATGACACCATGATCTCCATCTTCATGATTACCATCATCGTGTCTTCATGAAGTTGTCTCGCCAACTATACTTCTACTACTATAGCTAACGGTTAGCAATAAAGTAAAGTAATTACATCGCATTTACATTGACTCCTAGGTCATACAATAAATTAAGACAACTCCTATGGCTCCTGTCGGTTGTCATACTCATCAACATGCAAGTCGTGATTCCTATTACAAGAACATGATCAATCTCATACACCACATATATCATTCATCACATCCTTTTGGCCATATCACATCACATAGCATACCCTGCAAAAACAAGTTAGACATCCTCTAATTGTTGTTGCATGTTTTACGTGGCTGCTATGGGTTTGTAGCAAGAACATTTCTTACCTACGCAAAACCACAACGGTGATATGTCAATTGCTATTTACCCTTCATAATGACCCTTTTCATCGAATCCGATCTGACTAAAGTGGGAGAGACAGCACCCTAGCCACCTTATGCATCAAGTGCATGTCAGTCGGTGGAACCAGTCTCACGCAAGCGTACGTGTAAGGTCTGTCCGGGCCGCTTCATCCCACAATGCCGCCAAATCAAGATAAGACTAGTAACGATAAGCAAATTGAACAAATCATCGCCCATAACTACTTTGTGTTCTACTCGTGCATAGAGTCTACGCATAGACCTAGCTCATGATGCCACTGTTGGGGAACGTATCAATAATTCAAAAAGAACTCCTATGTATCACCAAGATCAATCTAGGAGATGCTAGCAACGAGAGAGAGGGAGTGCATCTTCACACCCTTGAAGATCGCTAAGCAGAAGCGTTGCAAGAACGCGGTTGGTGGAGCCATACACGCATCGATTCTGATTGCGGTCGATTCCGATCTAAGCGCCGAACAACGGCGCCTCCGCGTTCAACACACGTAAAGCCCGGGGACGTCTCCTCCTTCTTGATCTAGTAAGGGGAGATGAGAAGTTGAGGAAGAACTCCGACAACATGACGGCATGGTGGTGATGGAGCTCGTGGTTCTCCGGCAGAGCTTCGCCAAGCGCTACGGAGGAGGAGGTGTTGGAGAGGGGGAGGGTTGCGCTAGGGGAAGGGTGCGGCTGCCCTCCCACCCCCCACTATATATAGGGGCAAGTGAGGGGGCCCCCCTAGATGCATCTAGAGGGGGGCAAGGGGGAGGCTTGCCCCCCAAGCTAGGTGGGGGCGCCCCTCTAGGGTTTCCCCCAACCCTAGGCGCATGGGCCCTAGGGGGGAGTTGGCGCCCAGCCCACCTAGGGGCTGGTTCGCCTCTATGTTCAGCCCATAGGGCCCTCTGGGGCAGGTGGACCTTCCCGGTGGACCCCCGGAACCCCTTCGGTGGTCCCGGTACAATACTGGTAACCCCCCGAACACTTCCGGCGACCGAATAAGGACTTCCCATATATAAATCTTCATCTCCATACCATTCCGAAACTCCTCGTTACGTCCGGGATCTCATCCGAGACTCCGAACAACCTTCGGTAACCACATAATATTTCCCATAACAACTCTAGCGTCCGAACCTTAAGTGTGTAGACCCCACGGGTTCGGGAACTATGCAGACATGACCGAGACATCTCTCCGGCCAATAACCAATAGCGGGATATGGATACCCATGTTGGATCCCACATGTTCCATGATGATCTCATCGGATGAACCACGATGTCGGGGATTCAATCAATCCCGTATACAATTCCCTTTGTCAATCGGTATGTTACTTACCCGAGATTCGATCGTCGGTATCCTCATACCTTGTTCAATTTCGTTACCGGCAAGTATTTTTACTCGTTTCGTAACGCATGATCCCGTGGCTAACTCCTTAGTCACATTGAGCTCGTTATGATGATGCATTACCGAGTGGTCCCAAAGATACCTCTCCTTCATACGGAGTGACAAATACCAGTCTCGATTCGTGCCAACCCAACAGATACTTTCGGAGATACTTGTAGTGCACCTTTATAACCATCCAGTTACGTTGTGACGTTTGGTACACCCAAAGCATTCCCACGGTATCCGGAAGTTGCACAATCTCATGGTCTAAGGAAATGATACTTGACATTAGAAAAGCTTTAGTAAACGAAGTACACGGTCTTCTGCTACGCTTAGGATTGGGTCTTGTCCATCACATCATTCTCCCAATGATGTGATCCCGTTATCAATGACATCCAATGTCCATGGTCAGGAAACCATGACTATCTATTGATCAACGAGCTAGTCAACTAGAGGCTTACTAGGGACATATTACGATCTATGTATTCACACATGTATTACAATTTCTGGTTAATACAATTATAGCATGAACAATAGACAATTATCATGAACACAGAAATATAATAATAACCACTTTATTATTGCCTCTAGGGCATATTTTCAACAGTTCTAATGTTCGCCCACACGTGGCCCGTGTGGGCTGCCTCTGATTATGCCACACAAGGCGCACCTGCGGATCTCTAATATGCCACACATGTGGCAGTTATCAGGTTTGAACACTGTCTGTATGTGTAAGTTCAACATAAACTGTATGATGTATATTGTCATGGGTGTTCAAAGTGTCAATTACACCACATGTGTCTAAACTTGACAAGAAAAGTTAGTTTGGTGTTAAAACTTACGGCATACATTGAACCAGTGACATAACTTGGCTTGGGCGTGTATCTACAGTGCTAATCACGTTTTGTATACGCACAACGTGCGGACGAGGCACGCCAACATGGCGTGGGACCTAATGTCAGTGACCGGAAGGCAGGGACGGCCATGTGGCCTGTTTTTTTTTTTTGAGAAAAACACCTTGATATTTTATTTTTCTCACAAAAGCCCCATTTGTTTGCTTTTCTTAAATAACCCTCAAACATCACTACGAAATTTGTGCCCCACCTGCCAGGGCACATTACAGCAAAATGTAGCGCCGCCCAGGTGCAAAAACAAGACTTGTTACCGCCAGCCCGGACTGGCTAGCCACCACACCTATCACTTTTTTAGGCGTACACCACGTATCACTTTCTGTACAAGTGGGTTTTCTACCCGTAATGAACTATAGATAATGCAGTCATCGCGGGCCATTTTCACATGTTAGTATTTTTTTCATAGGATTTTGTAGAAATACGTAAATTTAAAATAATATACATATAAATAAATTACTCCATCCGTTCTATAATATAAGACCATTTTTAACACTAGTGTAGTGTAAAAAACACTCTTATATTATGGGATGGAGGAAGTAACTTATTTAAAAAATGTTCTTGTAATTACAAAAAAATCATGTAATTCTAAAAATATATTCTCATTTAACATAATGGCCATGTAACTCTAAAAAATATTACTATTCTAAATAATTTTCATGTAATTCTAAAAATATTATTATATAAAATAATGTTCACCTAATTCTAAAAAATGTTATTATTTAAACGAATTTTAATGTTATCCTAATAAATATTCAAGTATTATTCCAAAATGCTTTTATAGTTAAATAATATTTATGAAGTATAATCATTTTCGTAAATTATAAAATAATTAATTTATTATTAACGTATTCATAAATATATTCATGTATTTTTAGGTCATATTCATGCATTCAGATAAATATTCATGTCATGCAAAACAAATCATGTACTCACTTTCCGAGAAATATTATTGTTTAAACTACTGTTATGTAATTCTTAATAATATTCAAGCATTATTTAAAATAATTAAATAACTTAAATAGTAAATATGAATATAATCATATTTATGAATTAAAAATACTATCATTGGAAAATGGGCCGTGGTCACTGCAGCCCATTTAAGCTCCATCTGGGTCATTAGGTTTTTTTCTTAGAGAAATATGAGTCACTAGTGTAGCTATCTAGTGTGTTTTTCGCAAAATAAGATAAACACTCCCATCCAGTGTGTTTTTCGCAAACGCTCAGGTCACACTCCCATCCCGCCTTTCCGGTCACTGACAGTGGGTCCCACGGCACCTTGGCGCGCCATGTCAGCACACTGAGCGTATACAAATGTGATAAGCACCGTAGATGCACACTCGAGCCAAGTTCTGTCACTGGTTCAATGTATGTCACAAGTTTTAGCACCAAACTGACTTTTCTTGTCAAGTTCAAGCACCTGTAGTGTAATTGACTCTTGTTAAAATATATGTTCATGTTGCAGGTTATCGTGCCATAATTTCAGATCATACTTTGCATTCATAAAAAGTGTCCATGCAGTTAACTAACTTCTCGGTTGTATTTGTCATTTGCGTCATTACCGAGTTTGCTTCGGCGCTCCGCCTCCACTGGCTTTGGTATGAATGGGCTGATCCCCCAAGGACGTGGCTGGACATAGGATCCCCGTGCACCACCAAAGATCGTGATTTGTTTGCTACTGCTACAAGAGTAACTGTTGGGGACGAAAACACGGCCAAGTTTTGGGAATCTCCGTGGTTGGAGGGGCTCAGACCGATGGATAATGCGCCCAAGATTTTTGAGCTCTCGCCCAAGAAGTCTTATTCGGTGAGAAAGGCATTGACGAACAACAATTGGATTACCCAAATTAATACCCAGCAGGGCATCTCTCTCACACACATCCAGGAAGTGGTTATGCTTTGGGAAAAGGCTCGCTGACATCACTCTCGCGGACAGGGTTCGCGATTCAATTACTTGGAAGTTCTCTGTTGATGGCGTGTACTCTGCGTCCTCGGCTTACAAGGCGCAATTTGAGGGTCTTACCATCTCGACCATGCTTACAACCGTGTGGAAGGGTTGCCCCCCCCCCCAAAGTGCAAGTTCTTCGCCTGGTTGGTCTTACAAAACAGGATTTGGACAGCCGATAGACTAAGCCGTCGTGGATGGCCAACCTGTGGTCTTTGCCCTCTTTGCAAGCAAGCTCCTGAGTCCGCTGTGCACCTTCTCGCCCAATGCCGCTTCACAACCTGTATCTGGACCGAGATCGTGAACTGGCTTGGCCTCCTGGATTTCTCAACTTTGGCTTGGGCAAATGCCACCTCGGTGAGAGGTTAGTGGACTGATACAGTGAATAATACAAGACCGCACTGGAAGGCTCTCACTTCGCTGATGATGTTGGTATCTTGGGAGATTTGGAAGGAACGCAATGCGATAGTTTTCCGCAACATTGCCGCACCCACCATGTTAATTGTCAGGAGGATCAAGGAAGAGGCCCATCTTTGGGTTCTAGCAGGTGCGAAATACTTGAGAAATGTAATTCTGCGAGAGTAGTTGTTTTCTTCCCCGTGTTGCGGGCATAAGTGTAAACCTTCTTTCTTAATCAATGAAAATGGCAAATCTTTTGCCTTGTTTCAAAAAAAATTACCGCAACAGGTCATCTAGAATAACCAACAAGTTATCTAGTGTATATAATGCTCCCTCCATGCCAAATTTCCTGTCGTAAAAATGGATAGAGATGGATTTATTCAGAACTAAAAATCAAGATACATACATTTCCGTGATAAGTAATTCGGGACGGAGGGTATAGTAGACATGTGCATCATTTTTTCTTCCTTACAAAGCATTAAGGGTACAAAGCGTTAAGGGCAGGGATAAACCAAATAACGACCAGAAGTGTGGGTCGTGTACCACTTGCAAGAACATCTACACTACCATTGCATCGCACGGTTGAACTAAGCTGTCCATGGCCAAAACAGGGACAAACTTCTTTCCTTGGATGCTCGACTCCAGACGGTAAATTGTCTCCAGCTCAACCGTCTTGGAGGCATAGTAGCCCAATGATCTCCCGGTGCTGAGTAAGATTCTTCCATCCTTGGGATTGACGGCCAGCAGCGTGGTATTCTCCGACGAGTACTCCGGAAAGAAACTCGCTAGCTCTATGCAAAGTCGCATGGACCACATGCCATTGCCATCCATGTCCCATATCTCTATGGTGTTGGTGCTTCGTCTCGAGCACGTCACACATACCTCTCCTTGGAGCTCTGTGATGGATATGTATTTGCCGCAAGGTGGCCCTGGCAAGACATGAAATTCTAAAGTGTTAAGATCAAGCATTATGATCTCGCTGCCAGCCGATGTCGGACCAAACTCGGGGTCTACAATCCAATAGAGCTTGCCGCTTGCATAGACCGGCGGCACATCGGCCATAGGCCTTGAAGGAGGATCTATCTGTACCCAATCACGCCGTCCGATCAACTGGATCTTGCACTCGAGTTTGTAGTCCCTCGATGTCCGGTTTTTTTCCTTATACGCAAGGCTCACCAGGACATGCATTCCTATATTGGGTGCATACCCAAGGGCGACGCAAGGTGTTCTCTGGATGTCACTGGAACAGGATGCAGCATTCTTACCATTGCCCAAGTTTATGGCTCGGTAATACTTTGTCAATAGGTTGCACACGAAGTCATACTTGGCCCAGCTCCCTGCGTTCAACCCATTGCACGGCTTGGAGTAAACCACTCGTGAGCCCTCGTCAATCAAAGGTGGTAGTGTGTTAGACTGTATTTACATGTGTATATTGTAATGTTTTATACCACCTCATTATATATATGTGTGATAGGCCACCCCTAGAGGGTTGTGCCGGTTCCCCCAAAGCCTATTGTCTTACATGGTATCACGCTAGGTTACGTCCGCTTCCGCCTAAAAAATCCTAAACCGCCGCCGCCGCCGCGCCCGCCGTCGCCGTCGCCCGACTGCTATGACGTCCGCCGCTGCGTCCGGCTCCACCGCCACCGGTTTTCTGCCGGCCTCCCTCGCGGCACTTCTCTCGAGGCCGCTGGATGCCGCCTCCCTTCAGGCGCCGATCGGGACACGGAGCGTCGGCTCCCTCTTCGCGCTCCCGCCGGCTGCTACTTCGCCCGGGCAGGCGCTTGTGGCCCACACCGCCGCCGCCCCGTCAACCGCGGCTGTCGCGCCCTCGGCCACTGCGCCGCTGGTGGCGGAGGACGTCGCGCTGGCAGGCTTCGCGGCGTCAACCGCGGCCATCGCGCCCTCTGTCACCGCGCCGGCCGCCCCTCTGACTGTCTCCACGGTGGTCTCACCTCAGCCAGTCTCCTCGATGGGATCGCAGCCGCCGCCGCCGTTTCACTTCGGCCATCTCATCACCATCAAGTTGTCGTCGGACAATTACATATTCTGGCGCTCACAGGTTCTTCCGCTTCTTGGGAGTCACTATTTGCTTGGCTATGTCGACGACTCTCTCCCTTGCCCTCCTGCGCTGGTTGACAGCGTGCACGGTCCGGTCTATAATCCGGCTCACCGTGTCTGGACAGGGCAGGATCAGGCGAACCTCTCCTCCATCCAGGGGTCGCTCTCTCCGGCCGTTGCTGGGCTTGTTGTCTTCGCCAAGACGTCCCACGAGGCATGGACTATTCTTGAGCGCTCGTTTGCGGCACAGTCGCAGGCTCGTGTATCTGGGCTCCGTCGCCAACTTGGGAAGTGTCAGAAGCTTGACTCCACCGCCACTGAGTTCTACAACAAAGTCAAGAGTCTCGCCGACACGCTGGCCTCCATTGGACAGCCCCTCACCGACTCCGAGTTCAACTCGTTTATTGTCAATGGTCTTGATGAGGAGTATGACGCCCTAGTCGAGATCATCAATGAGAGGGGCAACTCCACGCCCATGCCAGCACACGAGGTTTTTTCACGCCTCCTGCTTACTGAGCAACGAGTCGAGACGCGCCGATCCAGGGGCAACGACGCTCTCTCGGCAAACGCCGCCACCAAGGGTGGTCGCTCCTCTGCTTCATCCAGGGCTCCTTCGGGGCAGTCACCACCACCCGCCTCGGCCCCTCCTCCTACTGCGACGCTACCAGGGGCTGGCGGTCCACGTGTGTGCTAGCTTTTTGGTCGCGATGGGCACTGGGCCTCGAAGTGCCACAAGCGCTTCCAGCGGGGTTTTCTTGGTCTCGGCAATGACGGGAAGGATACACGCAACTTTGCTCGTCAGGTCGCCATGGCTGATCGTCCACCGCCGCAGAAGCCACAGGGACACACTCAGTCCCCATTGATCCCCACTGGTACATGGACTCTGGGGCGACAGAGCACCTGACCAGTGAGATGGGGAAGCTTCACACTCGTGAACCCTACCATGGCTCCGACAAGATCCACACCGCCAATGGAGCAGGTATGCACATCTCTCATATTGGTCAAGCATCACTTCTCACTAGACATGCCAATAGGAGTCTTCAACTTCGCAATGTTCTTCGAGTTCCATCTGTGACACGTAATCTTCTTTCAGTTCCTAAACTCACTCGTGATAATAATGTGCTTTGTGAATTTCATCCTTTTGATCTTTTTATTAAGGATCGGGGCACGAGGGACATTCTTCTTAGTGGGCGGCTCTGCCAAGGTCTCTATCGTCTGGAGCATCCTGGCGTCGCTCGCGTCTTCAGTGGAGTTCGGGTATCTCCGTCACAGTGGCATGCTCGTCTTGGTCACCCGGCCACACCTATTGTCCGGCATGTTTTGCGTCATCATGAGCTTCCTAGTGTGTCTAGTAATAAAGATGTAGCAGTGTGTGATGCTTGTCAGCAGGGGAAGAGTCATCAACTTCCTTTTTCGGAGTCCAGTCGTGAGGTGAAACATCCTTTAGAACTTGTGTTTTCAGATGTATGGGGTCCTGCATAGACTTCTGTTAGTGATCATAATTACTATATCAGTTTTGTTGATGCTTACAGCCGCTTTACCTGGCTTTATCTTATCAAACGTAAATCTGATGTGTTTGACATTTTTGTTCAGTTCCAAAAACATGTTGAACGCCTTCTCAAGCACAAAATTGTTCATGTTCAGTCGGACTGGGGTGGCGAGTATCGCAACCTCAACTCCTTCTTTCAGTCGCTTGGGATCACTCACCGTTTAGCATGTCCACATACACATCAGCAGAATGGTTCAGTAGAACGTAAGCATCGTCACATTGTTGAAGCTGGTCTGACTCTTTTGGCCCATGCATCTGTTCCGTTTCGTTTTTGGAGTGATGCTTTCACCACTGCATGTTTTCTCATCAATCGTACTCCCACTCGTGTTTTGAATATGAAGACTCCCATTGAAGTTCTCCTTAATGAACAACCGGACTACACCTTTTTCAAGGTGTTTGGGTGTGCTTGCTGGCCCCATCTCCGTCCATATAACAAGCGTAAGCTCGAGTTTCGTTCCAAGAAGTGTGTTTTTCTTGGTTATAGCTCTCTTCATAAAGGATACAAATGTCTTCATGTGCCCACTAATCGTGTCTACATCTCTCGGGATGTTGTGTTTGATGAGCATGTTTTTCCCTTTGCCAAACTCCCTGTGTCCACTACCGAGCCACCTGTCATGCATTCATCCTCTGTTGCTTCTGACCAATTTGATGATGTTGCATATTCTCCTCTATTGTTGCCTAACCATGGTGCAGGCACTGGTCGTGGGGCTCGTTTGGAGATTCTGGAAGTGCCATCTTCCTCTTCGTCGCCATCGCCTTCATCCTCGGCACCTTTTGTTGTGCATGAGGAGCACATGGCGCCCCTGCATGGCCTCGGTTTCCGTGCTCATGCACGGCCGATCGACATCCTGGCCCGGTCGCCTCTGGCTTCTGGGCTGCCTTCGCCATCGTCGCGCCCTGCAACCCCGCCGACTGGGCCGGCCTCCTCGGTCCCCGTCTCGCCCAGGGCGTCGGGGCAGTCATCACCAGGCCTGGCCTCGCCCGCCCCTGCCTCGCCCAGGGTGTCTGGGCCCTTCTCACCAGGGCCGGCCTCGCCTGCTCTCGCCTCGCCAAGGCCGTCTGGGCCGGTGTCACCGGAGCTGGCCTCGCCCACTCTCGGTTCGCCCATGGCCTCTGAGCCCCTGTCGTCGGGCCAGTCTTCGCCATGCAGCCTGGAGTCGTCTGTCCCGAGCTCGCCTGAGGTGATTCCTGCATCTCCGGCGACCGTCACGTCTCCGTCACCTTCGCCTCCGCCGGCTCCTGCTGCTGCTCTACGTCCACATACGCGCAGTCGGAGTGGCATTTTTCAGCCTAAGCAACGTCACGATGCCACAGTTGCTTGGTTAGCGGCGTGCATGTCTGCTGCTCTCGCAGATCCATCCTCTGAGCCACGCACGTATCAAGCTGCTATGCGCATTCCTCATTGGAGAGAGGCCATGGAGCAGGAGTATCAAGCGCTTCTTCGCAATCAGACATGGACTCTTGTTCCTCCACAATCACGGGTAAATGTCATTGATTCCAAATGGGTTTTCAAAGTGAAGAGGCATTCTGATGGGTCCATTGAACGCTATAAGGCTCGTTTGGTTGCTCGTGGTTTTCGACAGCGTTTTGGACTTGACTATGAAGACACCTTCAGTCCAGTGGTCAAGCCTACTACCATCAGACTTCTTCTCTCTCTGGCTGTTACTCGAGGTTGGTTTCTTCGTCAGCTTGATGTTCAAAATGCTTTTCTTCATGGTGTCTTGGCGGAGGAGGTTTACATGCGCCAGCCTCCGGGTTTCTCTGATCCGGATCGCCCTGATCATCTCTGTCGTCTGTCCAAGGCAATTTATGGTCTGAAGCAGGCTCCTCGTGCTTGGCATGCTCTCTTGCAATGGCTCTTCGTGCTCATGGTTTTGCATCATCAACTGCTGACTCCTCATTGTTTCTTCTTCAAAGGCCTGAGGTTACTATGTACTTGTTGGTCTATGTAGATGATATCATTTTGGTCAGCTCCTCTCAGTCGGCTGCTACTGCGCTTGTTCGCTCACTTGGTGCTGATTTTGCGGTCAAGGACCTTGGGAAGCTTCATTACTTTCTTGGTGTGGAGGTTACTTCTCGTGCTGCTGGCCTTGTTATGACGCAGAAGAAGTACTCTCTGGATTTGTTGCAGCGAGCTGGGATGCTTAAGTGCAAACCGACGACTACACCCATGTCTACCACTGATAAGCTCAATGCTGTTGATGGTGTGCTTCTTTCTTCTTCTGATGCGACAGAGTACAGGAGTATTGTTGGTGGGCTCCAGTACTTGACGATCACGCGACCAGACATTTCCTATGCTGTTAACCGAGTCTGCCAGTATCTGCAGTCACCCCGTGACACTCATTGGTCTGCTGTTAAGCGGATTTTACGCTATATTCGTTTCACGGTGGCTCATGGTTTGCATATTCGGCCGTCTGGCTCTGGTTGTCTTTCAGCATATTCTGATGCAGACTGGGCTGGCAATCCGGATGACAGGCGATCCACGGGGGGTTATGCTGTCTTCTTTGGCTCTAACCTGATTGCCTGGAGTGCTCGGAAACAGGCTACTGTCTCGTGTAGCAGTACTGAGGCTGAGTATAAGGCTGTGGCCAATGCCACATCAGAGATCATCTGGGTACAGTCCTTGCTTCAGGAGTTAAGTATACCCCAATCACAGCCTCCTGTTCTTTGGTGTGATAACATCGGTGCTACATACCTTTCTGCAAATCCGGTATTCCATGCCCGAACGAAACACATTGAAGTTGACTATCACTTTGTGCGTGAACGTGTCTCTCAGAAGCAATTACAGATCAAGTTTATTTCTTCCAAGGATCAACTTGCTGACATCTTCACTAAGCCATTGCCTTTGCCACAGTTTGAGACTTGCAGGCGCAATCTTACCCTTCTAGATTCATTAGAAAGTGGCTAAGATTGAGGGAGGGTGTTAGACTGTATTTACATGTGTATATTGTAACGTTTTATACCACCTCATTATATATATATGTGATAGGCCACCCTTAAAGGGTTGTGCCGGTTCCCCCCAAAGCCTATTGTCTTACATAGTGCGTCTGATGTGTTGATGAAATCCTCCAGGGCTTTGAACCTGAAGGGCGTTCCATCTGTGAACATAATGTGGGGAATTTTATCAAGGTTTGCATGGTACAAATGTGCACCGATGAAGCAGTCGGCCTTTATCATAGCACGCCAACCCGTGCACACCTGGTTCAAGCGCCCAACCGTGCGTGTTGGCAGGTACATGAGCACCGAGGACGCGGCTCGTGCCCATGGCGAAGTGAAGATGATCTCCTCGTTGGTGCGGCCCACGGACGCGAGGCGCTCCTCAAACAACCCGATGGCGGGGAATTCGCTGTCCCAGTTGCCCTGATCTCCCATGATCGTGTCCTCCGGCGAGAATATAACTTCCGGGACGCCGGTGTCAGGGTCCACCACGAACACCTTGCATGCGCTCGTGCCAAACAGGATCTTCTTCTTCTGAGCGCCATGGTCATAGTACATGTCAAGCGGGGCGATCCAGGAGGACTTGAGCGGGGCGATCTCCGCTTCTCCCATGCTCCCCCAGTTGATGCACCGCAGTCTTTCCCATTGCCCTGCCTCGTAGTCTCTTAGCAGCCAGATGTCGTAAGGGTCGGCAAACTCCGGATGGTCCCTGCGTTTTGCGTGGTAGACACATAGGAAACCGCCCAGCTCAGTTAGCATGAAGTCCGGCGAGTATGATCTCATCTCCGGAGGCAGCACCATCGTGCTGAACGTCTCGGCGTGGATATTGAAAACGGTGAGGAGGTCCAGACCATGCGTGTGGACGAAATGCAGATTGCCGTTGCAGAGAACGGCTCCCTGCCTCCCATTGACTCGGAGGTGGCATGAGTGAGGCTGTGTAGCAGCGGGCCTCCAGTGCGTGGACTCGTCGAGGGTGTAGACCTCGCACACCGTGTCGTGTAGTCCGAGGTCACGGTCAAAATTGTACATGCGCACTATTTTGTAGTCGTCGAGCAGTAACCCATGCCGTAGATCATGTGGGTTCTGCCGCCGGCCCAGGCAACCCTGGCCGGTGTTCTGTCCGGCAGAGCCAAGAGTTCGTTGGCTGAAGGGTTCCAAACGTAGTGCAGACCGTAGTCGAGGCACCGTAGGAGGACGATGCCATGGCAAGACTTGGTGATGGGGAAGATCTTCCCCTGCGGCAATCTCCAGTTGTCCATGATGGTCTCCACTGGGCCACCGAGCTTCCAAGCGTAGAAGACGTTCTGGCAGGTTGGCTTGAGGAACAATCTGCGGTAGCGGCGGGACCGATCGGAGTGGAGGTCCTCGAACGCGGGGGAGGTGATGAGGGCGTCCCACGCGCGATTCACGCAGCGGAAGCGGCGGAGCGACCTGACCGGCAGGCGGGAGAGGATGTCCTCCACGATCTCCTCCGGCAGCGTGCAGCCGCGCTCGACCTCGAGCCTCTTTGTACGCGCCGCGGTATCCATGTCTGTCTCGGCGATTGCTCGGCCACGCAGGCAGGAGCTGCACCTACTACTACGTCTACACTCCTTTTTCTCGGCGATTGCTACAAGTCTGGCGTGGCAAGTCGTGTCGCTAAATAGGCCGCGAGAAGTCCGAACAGGGATGCGACTCGGACTCGGTGATATAGCAACCTCTTCACTTTTTGCGCCTGTACGTTGACTTGGCAGCGGCAGCAGAATCCTTCGCCACAAATTTGACTTGCCCACAATTGTCAAGGCAGTCGGGGCGCTAACCAAACAGCCCTTTAATCAGCAGAAGAAACACCTTATCAAATATTTTCGAAAAAAAATACTTTATTACTTGAAAGATTTAAGGATTATTTGGTTAGAGCATCTTAAAATGCAGCGCGCGACTCGCCGGCGCATGCCATATATTGTATTTTGGACACAAAATGAATTTCAAACATTCAAAGTGCAATGACCATGGCATAATATAATTTCACACAAACAAGTTGATAAATAAAAGTCCATGCCCACAAATTCATCCAACCAAGTCCAAAATGCAAACCAAGTTCATGACCCAAACAAAAGACATATCAAGCCTCGTCCTCGTTTTCGTCATCATCTTCCTCCGATTCATCCGACTCCTCCGAAGACGATTCTTCCTCCTCCTCATCATCATTGTCGCGCACCGCATCACGTGAAGCTCGGACGGTGTTCGCAAGATCTTCAACGATATCGTCATGAGAAGATGTGTGAGGCACACCGGAAGACATTCCGCCCATGACGACCGGAGATGCACCCATGCCTTTCATGAGAGACGCAAAACTCATGTCTCCCATGCCGGCCATGACGCCGGGAGGTGCTCCAAAGCCACCCATGGCTCCCATGGTCTCCATGGTAGCTCCAAAGCCACCCATGTATGCATTCAAAAAATAACAAGAAAAAAATAACAAGTTGGGGAATTTTCTACCTTTGGGGCATATCCTCGAACACATTGTGTGCGTCGGCCGCCGGCTCAACAAGTGAGCTCGCCGGCGCTTTGGTAGCCGCCGCGCCCGTCACACGCCTTGGAAGCTTCTTCCTCGACGCCTTCGAGGTGCCGGAGTCGTCCGCCGCCTTGTTCTTCTTCGCGGATGTCTTGCCCTTTTTCGGCCGCGCAGCATTTGG
>NC_041380.1:303055855-303058779 GCF_002162155.2 Triticum dicoccoides | reverse complement strand
GGCTTCATCACGGCGGGCGCCGACGCGAGGCCACCGCCGCCGAGGTCATCTGCGGCAGCATGAAGAGGTCGCACGCGAGGCCGATGCTCGGAGGAGCTCCGACGGAGGCGAGGCCAACGCTCCCCGCGCTAGGGTTTGCGGCGGTGGCGGCAGCGATGGAGGGGTCGCGGCTGTAGGATGGGGTGAGCGGGGTGCCGGCGCGTGCGTCCATCGGGTCTAGTTCGCCGGCGCCGGCGTGCGCGGGGCGAAGGTGGTGCGGATGAGAGAGTGTAGCGCGAACGCTCGTGTGTGCCGCGCGCGAAAGCGGGCGCCCCAAATACACAGCGCACGCTGGCGATTCGGACCGCGCGCCCAACTCTATATGTTGCGCGCGGTTATTGTGCGCCCGCTGGAGCCACTTCACCGATTCCACGCGCGCTAAAATAATTTGCGGCGTGGCACTTGTTTAATGCGGCTGTTGAAGGTGCTCTTAGCGCCGCTGCCAAGCCAACGTATGGGCGCAAAAAGTGAAGAGGTTGGGTACCGGCGACCAAAAAATTGGCACGGTAAGCAAAAGCTGGCACCAATCCAAACACCCTCCCAGGCTTGTGGTCAACACCCAAATATTGGCGTGGTAGCTATCGGCTGTCATCCAAACAGCCTACTAAGCATTACACCTGATTTTTGTATAACTAAAATACATACAACCAAACACGATCCACTCACACAAACGGAAAAATAAAAAAAGCAAAATACAAAGAGACATGTAGAGCTCTATGGCACCTAAAGTGAAGGAGGGCCAATTTTATGATCATGCTGCCACCTATATTGGATAAAAGTATTCGTCGTAGCCTTTAATTATGTATCAAATACATTTAAACTTACGCAACAAACATTTCTGCCATAATATGGAATTTAATAAGCTTGATGAGCCAGTCTCGGTCCGTGTGAGTGTGTGACACTCTTTCGATGAATATAATCCATGCAAAAACAGAACATGCGGTGAATCAGTGACCAGAATACACACAGAAAAATGTTACAGGTTTGCAAACTGAGGGCATCCGTGCCTAAACCATCGCGAAGAAGGTTCAATTGTAAACCGTCTTTTCCATCTTGACAGAAAAGAGAAAAAGTAGATAACTGAGTTATTGGGAAAAACAATTCAATGGCATCCAGTTGCTACCGTGGTGCTTGATCAAACAAAGACTCTTATTAACAAACCTGGAGAGTATACCAATTACCAACCGAACAACATTTTCGGAAGATCATGTGATGTTTGAATTAATGAAGAAGCAATGGATGTGCCATTTCGACAGTAACTGATGAGGAGCAAAATTAGCACAGCATATCCGGAGCAAGGAGCATCAGGAAAGACAATCAAACCTATCACTGGCAGAACTGCACATCCACGACCCAACCTGGAGAGGGCGCCTGGATACCATGAACAGAGCAACTAAATGAAGATCTAAAAGAGATTTAGTGTAGTTCAACAGAGAGCATCAACTCAATCGAGTTTCCAAAAATGTTCCAATCATTCAAGCAGTACTGGATAGCGAAACAACCACGCAGCCACAACCCACAAATTACCATCAGAAGTTCAGAACTCATCACGACGTCCGTAGGACTTCCGGTGGCCGCCGGTGTCGCCATGGCAAGCGGCATGAAGCCGTCTCTAACCTGCATCGCGGAGGCGCGCGATGGCCTCGCGGATCCTGATGCTCACACGCATCGCGGACATGGAGACGGAGGTCGCGTCCGACCGGGTTGGCATGCTGTCGCCGTGGCAGTGGTACGAGTGCGAGCGGTCGAAGCAGGAGTAGCGTGAGAGCGGTTGCAGGAAGGTGCGGAGGCCATGGACGATGTAGCGGCCGTCGTTGTAGACCTCAGGGTGGGAAACCTCGACGCCTTCAACGAAGAGCCTGGCGTGGTGGACGGAGAAGGTGCCGCTCACGGTGTCGATGTTGAGGCAGAGGTTGACGGAGGCCGATGGAATCTTGATGGTGGGGGCGGCGGTGAGCTCGGAGTACGGGTAGTAGCCCAAGGCGATGTGGTCCAGGAGGAGGCGGCGCATCGAGCACATGGAGCACGAGGTCTGGATGGAGATGTCGGGAGGCGCGAAGATGGTGATCGGCCCGTGCCACCTCGCGAGCGGCGGTAAGTTGGGGTGGAGCCTCGCCGCCGATGCCATCTCGTCGTACCCCAGCGCCGTAAGCACCCTCGCCAGCGGCAGCAGCCCCTCTTCGCTGCCCCAGCCTACCACCCTCGCGACGCCGGCTTGGACGGGAGACGCAGAGCGTGCTGATGCCGCCGCGGCGCGCTGGTTGAGGAGCGGTAGAAGCGTCGTCGTTATCGTGGCCCCGGCCGCGGCTGGTTCGGCGAGGGCTGGAGAGGCCGGAGCAGACGACGACCCCTCCGAGTCCGAGTCCTCCTGCAGCAGCAGGGGTGCCTGGGGTGGAGGCGGCGGCGTGGCTGCTTGGGGTGGCACGGGCAATGCATGGGGGTTCCCCGCCGTGGCTTCGAGCGGTGACGAGCTGTGCTCCATCCCGAGGTGGTTTTGGGGCATGGAGGAGGTGGCGCTGGTGGCGGGGTGGAATTGGACGGTGGCCGCGCTGGCGGTGGCGGGGGAAGGGTGGTGGCGGCGGCGCGCGGCGGCGTGCTCCGGCGGGAGCTGGCTGTGGGAAGCGGAGGCGACGCTCGTTTGCCTGTTCAGTGAAGGGAGCCGAAATGACAAGCGTGCCCCTAGGATTGCTGAGCAAGTTGATCAAACCTGCGAAGCGAAACGCGCAACGGACCAACACAGCTCAACTCTTGAGCGTTGGTCATCATAACACATCTAGTCGATCAGAGCATCTCTAGCTGATCCCTAAAAAACTAGGGTGGAGTAATTTTTCAGTTTACTCCACTAAATCGTACCTAACCGATTCCCTGAATTCTACAAGGGAGTA
>NC_041380.1:303025562-303055642 GCF_002162155.2 Triticum dicoccoides | reverse complement strand
GCGCGGCAAATCCTTCTTTATCTCCACAGTAATTTTACTCCTCCGCCGAAATTGAGGAGATGACCGAAGGAAGCACGATGCGCTATGCTATGCTTGGATGAACATCTCCATGGATGCACAGATCAATCACAGGACAAGTTTTGAGAGAGAATTGCATAGTAGTACAACAAATCCGTGGAGGTGACATCAAGTCATACACAAGGATCTCTTGGGCATTGTTGGGGCACCATTCACGACCAATGCAATCAATGGTATGGTCGCATCAATCAAGTGAATCATTCACCACCTAGCGATGTGCAAGTCATGGAGTATGGCTCATACATCCAAGAACTCTTCAAGAATAGGAACAAGAAGTTCGACCGCAAGCCCTTCACTTTGTATCATTTCTACAAAGAGCTTTGCGAAAATGAGAAGTGGGTCAAGAGATTTGCGGATAGCACTTCAAAAAGATCAAGATTAAGCATATTTGTTGAGAAGGAGGACGACGTGGATGAAGAGCCCAACAATAGACCGGAAGGGAACAAAATTGCAAAAGGAGAGAAAGAAGAGAAGTGCATATGATGGTGCATACAAAGAAGAACTTGTAGCCATGATTGAGGCTAAGAAGGTGTTGGCGAGGTCGAATGAGCTCACGATGTTGGAGGATGAGAAATAGAGGTCCTGGTTGGCGACCAGGGAGAGAAAGTTGAAGGTAGAGGAGTGTAGACTTGAAGATGAGAGGCTTCCTGATGCCAGGAAAGTCGAAGATCGTGCAATCATGACCCAAACGGAAGTCTCTCTTCGGAATGGTGGTGTTGTTGTTGGTGGTGGTGTTGGTGGTGGTGGTAGTGGTGGTGGTGGCCATGTTGGGAATGTGCCCTAGAAGCAATAATAAATTGGTTATTATCACATTTCCTTGTTCATGATAAATGTGTATTATTGATGTTAGAATTGTATTGACCGAAAACTTAAATACATGTGTGGATATATAAACACACAGTGTCCCTAGTGAGCCTCTACTAGACTAGCTCGTTGATCAAAGATGGTTAAGGTTTCCTAACCATAGACATGAGTTGTCATTTGATATCAGGATCACATCATTAGGATAATGATGTGATGGACAGACCCAACTGTAAGCTTAGCATCAAATCGTATCACTTAGTTTATTTGCTACAGCTTTCTTCATGTCAAGTATCTGTTCTTTAGACCATGAGATCATGCCACTCCCGGATACCAGAGGAATACTTTGTATCAAACTTCACTTCATTACTGGGTGATCATAAAGATACTCTACAGGTATCTCCGAAAGTATTTGTTGCGTTGCACGGATTGAGACTGTGATTTGTCTCTCCGTG
Source organism: Triticum dicoccoides (assembly GCF_002162155.2). Taxonomy (NCBI): domain Eukaryota; kingdom Viridiplantae; phylum Streptophyta; class Magnoliopsida; order Poales; family Poaceae; genus Triticum; species Triticum dicoccoides. The sequence continues at coordinate 303,054,308 of NC_041380.1, read as the reverse complement.
TCACAGAGAGATATCTCTGAGCCCTCTTGGTAATACAGCATCATAGAAGCTTGCAAGCATGTGACTAATGAGTTTAGTCACTGGATCTTGTATTATGGAACAAATAAAGAGACTTGTTGGTAACGAGATTGAACTAGGTATGAAGATACCGACGATCGAATCTCAGGCAAGTAACATATCACCGGACAAAGGGAATTATATACGGGATTGACTGAATCCCCGACATTGTGGTTCAACCTATAAAGATCTTTGTGGAAAATGTAGGTATTAATATGGGTATCTAGGTCACGCTATTGGTTATTGATCGGAGAGGTGTCTCGGTCATGTCTACATGACTACCGAACCCGTAGGGTCGCACGCTTAACGTTCGGTAGCGCTAGGGTAATGTTGAGATATTAATAGTGGAAAGTTCGAAAGTAGCTCGGAGTTCCGAATGGGATCTGGGACATCCTGAGGAGCTCCGGGATGGTCCGGAGATAAAGATTTATATATGGGAAGTCATATTCAGGGTTCTGGAAAAGTTCAGGAATTTTCGGTAGGGTACCGGGAAGGTTCTAGAAGGTTCCGGGGGTTCTACCATGGGGCTCAACGACCCGGGAAGGCCCACATGGACCGAGGGGTGGGGCTACAGCCCACATGGGCTCGCCGCATGATACGTCTCCATCGTATCTACTTTTCCAAACACTTTTACCCTTGTTTTGGACTCTAACTTGCATGATTTGAATGGAACTAACCCGGACTGACGCTGTTTTCAGCAGAATTGCCATGGTGTTATTTATGTGCAGAAACAAAAGTTCTCGGAATGACCTGAAACTTCACGGAACATCTTTTTGGAAATAATAAAAAATCCTTGCAAAAGATGAAGACCAGGGGGCCCACACCCTAGCCACGAGGGTGGGGGGCGCGCCTGCCCCCACTAGGCGCGCCCCCTACCTCATGGGCCCCCTGGAGCTCCTCCGACCTCAACTCCAACTCTATATATTTGCTTTCAGGGAGAAAAAAATAAAGAAGAAGGACTCATCACGTTTTACGATACGGAGCCGCCGCCAAGCCCTAAAACCTCTTGGGAGGGCTGATCTGGAGTCCGTTCGAGGCTCCGGAGAGGGGAATCCGTCGCCATCGTCATCATCAACCATCCTCCATCACCAATTTCATGATGCTCACCGCCGTGCGTGAGTAATTCCATCGTAGACTTGCTGGACAGTGATGGGTTGGATGAGATTTATCATGTAATCGAGTTAGTTTTAGGGTTTGATCCCTAGTATCCACTATGTTCTGAGATTGATGTTGCTATGACTTTGTTATGCTTAATGCTTGTCACTAGGGCCCGAGTGCCATGATTTCAGATCTGAACCTATTATGTTTTCATCAATATATGAGAGTTCTTGATCCTATCTTGCAAGTCTATAGTCACCTACTATGTGTTATGATCCGGCAACCCCGAAGTGACAATAATCGGGACCACTCCCGGTGATTACCGTAGTTTGAGGAGTTCATGTATTCACTGTGTGTTAATGCTTTGGTCCGGTACTCTATTAAAAGGAGGCCTTAATATCCCTTAGTTTCTGCTAGGACCCCGCTGTCACGGGAGGGTAGGACAAAAGATGTCATGCAAGTTCTTTTCCACTCCCCGCCTTAAGGGATATATATAATTTTGTGCAAATTGAAGAAGAGAGTCTCCCACAAGCTTGGGGGAGGCTTCTCCAATTACTTAATGCTTTGCCTGACCATCCTCTTAAGAAAAATGAAATACTTGATATCTTTTATAATGGACTAACCGATGCTTTCAGCGATTACCTGGATAGTTGTGCTGGTTCTGTTTTTAGGAAAGAACACCAGATGAAGCTGAAATTCTATTGAATAATATGTTGACTAATGAAAATAATTGGACACTTCCTGATCCAATTCCTGAACCAACTCCTAAGCCAACTCCGAAGAAAAGGGGTATTCTATTTCTTGGTCCTGAAGATATGCAAGAGGCAAAGAAATCCATGAAAGAAAAGGGTATTAAAGCTGAAGATGTTAAGAATTTACCTCCTATTGAAGAAATACATGGTCTTAATTTACCGCTTGTCGAAGAAATGCATAATTTTAATCCATCTCCTATTGAAGAAATGCATGGTCTTGATAACCCGACATAGGTAGTAAAGGTAAATTCTCTCTATAGATATGACAAAGCTGAAATCCCATTTACTAAGTTTGCTAGCCCATGCTTAGATGAGTTTGATAAATTTATGGTTAAGCAAAAGACTTTAATGCTTATTTTGGTAGAGAATTAAAACACAGTGCTGGTATGCTTGAACACTTGGGTGATTATATGGCTAATCTCAAAGGTGAACTTAAACTTATTAGTAAACATGCTTCTATGGTTACCACTCAAGTAGAACAAGTACTTAAAGCTCAAAATGATTTGCTCAATGAATTGGATAGTAAGAATAATGATTATGTTGTTAGAGTTATGACTAGAGGTGGTAAAATGACCCAGGAACCTTTGTATCCTGAAGGCCATCCTAAGAAAAATGAGCAAGATTCTCAGAGAAATAATATAGATGCACCTAGTACTTCTAAAAGGAAGAAAAAGAAAAACGATAGGACTTTGCATGCTTCTAGTGAACCTGTTATTGATACACCTGAGAATCCAAATGATATTTCTATTTCTGATGCTGAAACACAATATGGTAATGAACCTGAAACTAGTGATAATGTTAATGATAATGTTCATGTTGATGCTCAACCTAGCAATGATAATGATATAGAAATTGAACCTGCTGTTGAGCTTGATAACCCACAATCAAAGAATCAACATTATGATAAGAGATACTTTGTTGCTAGGAAACACGGTAAACAAAGAGAACCATGGGTTCAAAAACCCATGCCTTTCCCTCCCAAACCATCCAAGAAAAAGGATGATGAGGATTTTGAGCGCTTTGCTGAAATGATTACACCTATCTTTTTGCGTATGCAATTAACTAATATGCTTAAAATGAATCCTTATGCTAAGTACATGAAAGAAATTGTTACTAATAAAAGAAAGATACCGGAAGTTGAAATTTCCACCATGCTTGCCAATTATACTTTTAAGGGTGGAATACCAAAGAAACTTGGAGATCCATGAGTACCCACTATACCATGCTCCATCAAAAGAAACTATGTTAAAACTGCTTTATGTGATCTTGGAGCCGGTGTTAGTGTTATGCCTCTCTCTTTATATCGTAGACTTGATTTGAATAAGTTGACACCTACTGAAATATCTTTGGAAATGGCTGATAAATCAACTGCTATACCTGTCGGTATATGTGAGGATGTGCCTGTTGTGGTTGCAAACATTACTATTTTAACGGACTTTGTTATTCTTGATATTCCCGAGGACAATAGTATGTCTATTATTCTTGGAAGACCCTTTTTGAATATCGTAGGGGCTGTTATTGATTGCAATAAAGGTAATGTCACTTTTCATGTTAATGGTAATGAGCATACGGTACACTTTCCGAGGAAACAACCTCAAGTCCACAGTATCAATTCTATTGGAAAAATTCCATCGATTATTTTTGGAGGTTTTGAATTTCCTCTTCCTACTGTCAAGAAGAAATATGATATTCTTATTGTTGGGGATGTGCATATCCCCGTTGAGGTAACCTAGTGTTATTCGAAAATTCTCCGGTTCCATGTTATTCGAAATGAGTTTGTTAACAAGACTTGATCAATCTTGTTAATGGGTTCCTTTTGATGATCATGAGATGGATGGATTTAGAAAACACAACTCTCTGTACCCTCCTTTTACTTTCCGTTATTTATATTAAATAAAATAAAAATAAGTATTTTTCGTCTGTTATCTGATTTATCCGTGCAATATAAAAATACCCCAAAAATAAAAGTTCTCCAAATGCCCTGAAATTTAAATATGTTTTTTCTGGAATATTTGAGAATATTTGGCACTAAGAACACAGCACGGGGGGCATCCATCTGGCCGCGAGGGTGGAGGGCGCGCCCCTGCCTCGTGGGCCCATGGTGGCCCTCCTCCACTTATTCCTGCACCCACACACTCCTTCTTCCTCCCACAAACACGATTATCCAGTTCAAACCCGAGTCCAAGCTCATTTTGCTGCCATTTTCGATCTCCTTGCTCAAAGCACCTCTCATAAAACTGCTTGGGGGGATTGTTCCTTGGTATGTGACTCCTCCACTGGTCCAATTAGTTTTTGTTCTAGTGTTTTATTCATTGCAAATTTATGCTGCCTAGGTGACCCTGTTCTTGAGCTTGCATGTCAAATTTATGTGGTTCCAAGTAGTTTTGATGCATGATATAGGCTCTAGGCACTTGTAGGAGTAGTTGCTATCAATTTTGTTGAGTTTGGTTTACTTTTATTTTGAAGTTACTAAAAATTTCAGATTTTTTCAGAAAATAATGAAGGGATTTTTGAGGGGCTCATCGAGCCGAAGCTCGAAGGAAAAGCAAAATGAAAAAGTAGATAGGCCCAAATATAATCTGCCTCGCACCACGGAGGTTCGGTCGCGTGAGTGGCCTTCCGATGATTTCTTAAGAGCGGCTGGGATTTATGATGATTTTTATGAATTGGCTGAGAATGCAGGCCTCACCGCCTTCCTCCACGACCAACGCGAACAATATCTCTTACTCACCAATATCTTTGTGCAAAACTTTCATTTCCATGCTAGGAGCTCACCACCTACGGTGGAGTTTTATTTATATGATGAGCATAAGGAGATGTCAGTTTATGATTTTTGTCGGGTTTGTTTGATCCCTTTCGAGGGCACAATAGAGGAACCACATCACGGCGATGTGGATGGGTTTATTGATACCATCACTGTAGGGGAAACGAGGAAGGTTTCTGATGCACGAATCACTAGCATACGTTTTCCTGTTTTACGCTACTTTGCAATATTTGCTGGTCGTTGCTTAATTGGTCGTGGAAACTGTGGAAACCTTAGTGTTCCTGATATTATTATTTTGTTCCACGGTTTATTCTGTGATAACTCTGTTACTATGGGCGGTATTATTGCTAAACGGTTAAGTCTGAACCGTACAAGGGCCCCATCTTTGGAGGCATCTATGCTTCATGCCTAGCTGCACATTTTAACATACCTATTAGGCATTATGAGAAGGAAGAAAAATTGCTGCCTCCTGTTTATTTAGATTATAAGAGTATGGTGGCACACAATTTTATTGTTATAAGAATAGGGAAGGGGAGCTTAAATACAAATTTTTCTTTGATAAACATCATCCTGAGACTATTACCCTGCCTGCTCCTTCCTTGTTTGATTTATCTTCAGGCAAGTACCTTGTTCCGTTAGAGGCTATTCACGCCTACCGGAACCCTACATCAGCCACAGAGCCAGCGTCGGAACCACAAGTTGATCCTCCACGACAGTCTAATTACCAGTGGGATTTGGAGATGATTGCCAATCAGTGGCAATCAGAGTCTTCTTCTTTACAATACGACCCCAACTATTACTATGGATATCCTCCAGGCCAACCGTGGCCATAGACCAACTTAGGCCAAAAGCCTAAGCTTGGGGGGAGTACATATTTCTCACCGACATTATATTCATGTTCACACACTTATTACTAGATGTCGGTGCTCATACTTTTTCATTATTTCATTCATGCTAGTTTATTTCCTTTTTATGCTTTCTTCTTGTGTGTTTAATAAACCTTAAGAAAATCCAAAAAAAATAGTTGTAGCTTTTAGCTAGTTTTAATTTTCATGCTTGTAGTAGTAATTAAAAAGAAAACCTAAAAAGATTTCCTGTTCTTCTTTTGCTTGTTGGGAGCTTTCCCATGCAAATAGTTTTATTTCTTTTCTTTTCTTTGGGGGTCGATAGGAGAAGACCATGATTAAATTGTTGAAGTGGCTCCTATATGCATTTTGTTGATCTGACAAAAGAGCCCATATTGCCTTGTCTTCTCTTGTTTATTGAATGCTCGTAGATTCCAGCTTAGTCCAATGCACGTGCACTATTATTATTATTATCCACATCGTTCGGTCGTGCAAGTGAAAGGCAACTATGACGATATATGATGGACTGACTGAAATGAGAAAAGCTGGTATGAACTCGACCTCTCTTGTTTTTGTAAATATGATTAGTTCATCGTTCCTGATTCAGCCTATTATGAATAAACATGTTTGCAATGACAACTACAGATCATAGTTTCTTGTGCCATGATTGATTAGCTAGGAGCTTATAATGGTTTACCTTGCGTGCCAACATGCTATTAAAATGGTTGTGATGTGGTATGATAGGGTGGTATCCTCCTCTGAATGATTTAAGTGACTTGACTTGGCACATGTTCACGCATGTAGTTGAAACAAAATCAACATAGCCTTCATGATATTTATGTTCATGGTGAATTATATCCTACTCATGCTTGCATTCGGTGTTGATTAATTTTAATGCATGTTCATGATTGTTGTCGCTCTCTAGTTGGTTGCTTCCCAGTCTTTTTCTAGCCTTCACCTGTACTAAGCGGGAATACTGCTTCTGCATCTAATCCCATAAACCCCAAAGTTATGCCATATGAGTCCACCATACTTACCTATTTACGCTATGTTCCTGCCGTTCCAAGTAAATTTGTATGTGCCAAACTCTAAACCTTCAAATAAATATACTGTTTTGTATGCTCGAATAGCTCATGTATCAACTAGGGTTGTCCGTATATTCCATGTTAGGCGGGTTATTCTCAAGAGGACTGGACTCCGCTCCTCACTCACGAGAAAATGGCTGGTCACCGGGATGCCCAGTCCCATGCTTTATGCAAATAAAATCAAAATAATTGCAAACAAAACTCCCCCTGGGACTCATGTTAGTTGGAGGCACTCGTTGTTTCGAGAAAGCCATGGATTGATGCTTGTTGGTGGAGGGGGAGTATAAACTTTACCATTCTGTTTGGGAACCGCCTATAATGTGTGTAGCATGGAAGATATCGCCATCTCTTCGTTGTTATGTTGACAATGAAAGTATACCGCTCAAAATATTATTCACCTCTATTTCAAAACCGTGCTCTAGCACCTCTACAAATCCCTGCTTCCCTCTGCGAAGGGCCTATCTATTTACTTTTATGTTGAGTCATCCTCCTCTTATTAAAAAGCACCAGTTGGAGAGCACCGCTGTCATTTGCTTTCATTACTGTTAGTTTACATTGAGTATGACTTGACTGGATCTCTTTTACCATGAATTACAATGTCTAGTCAGCCCTTGATCTTTAAAGGTGCTCTGCATTTATGTTTTGCGGTCTCAGAAAGGGCTAGCGAGATACCATCTTGTTATATCATATAATGATTATTTATAGAAAGTGTCGTCATCCGAGATTTATTATTATTGCTTGCTAGTTGATTATGCCATTGATATGAGTAAACATGAGACCTAAGCGTTATTGTGAATATGGTTAGTTTATAATCTTTGCTGAAAACTTGAATGCTGGCTTTACATATTTACAACAACAAGAGCAAACAGAGTTTGTAAAAGTTTTTCTTTATTACTTTCAGTTTGTCAACTGAATTACTTGAGGACAAGCAAAGGTTTAAGCTTGGGGGAGTTGATACGTCTCCGTCGTATCTACCTTTCCAAACACTTTTGCCCTTGTTTTGGACTCTAACTTGCATGATTTGAATGGAACTAACCCGGACTGACGCTGTTTTCAGCAGAATTGCCATGGTGTTATTTATGTGCAGAAACAAAAGTTCTCGAAATGACTTGAAACTTCACAAAACATCTTTTTGGAAATAACAAAAATCCTTGCAAAAGATTAAGACCAGGGGCCCACACCCTAGCCACGAGGGTGGGGGCGCGCCTGCCCCCCTGGGCGCGCCCCCCTACCTCGTGGCCACCCTGGAGCTCCTCCGACCTCAACTCCAACTCTATATATTTCCTTTTGGGGAGAAAAAAATAAATAAGAAGGATTCATCGCATTTTACGATATGGAGCCGCCGCCAAGCCCTAAAACCTCTCGGGAGGGCTGATCTGGAGTCCGTTCGGGGCTTCGGAGAGGGGAATCCATCGCCATCATCACCATCAACCATCCTCCATCACCAATTTCATGATGCTCACCGCCGTGCGTGAGTAATTCCATCGTAGGCTTGCTGGACGGTGATGGGTTGGATGAGATTTATCATGTAATCGAGTTAGTTTTGTTAGGGTTTGATCCCTAGTATCCACTATGTTCTGAGATTGATGTTGCTATGACTTTGCTATGCTTAATGCTTGTCACTAGGGCCCGACTGCCATGATTTCAGATCTGAACCTATTATGTTTTCATCAATATATGAGAGTTCTTGATCCTATCTTGCAAGTCTATAGTCACCTACTATGTGTTATGATCCGGCAACCCCGAAGTGACAATAATCGGGACCACTCCCGGTGATGACCATAGTTTGAGGAGTTCATGTATTCACTATGTGTTAATGCTTTGGTCCGGTACTCTATTAAAAGGAGGCCTTAATATCCCTTAGTTTCTGCTAGGACCCCGCTGCCATGGGAGGGTAGGACAAAAGATGCCATGCAAGTTCTTTTCCATAAGCACGTATGACTATATTCGGAATACATGCCTACATTACATTGATGAATTGGAGCTAGTTCTTTGTCACCCTAGGTTATGACTGTTACATGATGAACCGCATCTGGCATAATTCTCTATCACCAATCCATTGCCTACGAGCTTTCCATATATTGTTCCGCTTATTTACTTTTCCGTTGCTATTGCTATCATCACTACAAAATACCAAAAACACTACTTTTGTTACCCTTACCTTTTGCTACTGTTACCACTACTATCATATTACTTTGCTACTAAATACTTTGCTGCAGATATAAAGTTTCCAGGTGTGGTTGAATTGACAACTAAGCTGCTAATACTTGAGAATATTCTTTGGCTCCCCTTGTGTTGAATCAATAAATTTGGGTTGAATACTCTACCCTCGAAAACTGTTGCGATCCCCTATACTTGTGGGTTATCACTGCACCATTTCCCAAGGCACATGTCGTTTAAATATAGAGATAAGGTCTTATCTCTAAATTTAATGGACTGAATCTAGACATAAGATGTTATCTCCAAGTTTAAAGGGATTTCTCCCTTGTGGCCGACCCTAGGAGGGGTGCCCTCCCCTGCCCCCAACCTTTATAAAGAAGGGGGAGGTGCATGGAAGTAGCCACCCCTTTGACCTTGCCCATTGCCTCTCCCAACTCCTCCCATGTTTCTCTGGTACACGCTTGGCAAAGCCCTGCCAGAATTTCGCGGCCACCACCACCACCTCACCGTTGGGCTAGTCCTGGTATCATCTACCTCGTCTCCCTCACTTGGTGGATCAAGGAGGAGAGGACGCCATTGAGATGAACATGTGCTAAACTCGGAGGTGCCGTCCGTTCGACACTAGTGATTGGATCGTGAAGAGTATGACTACATTTACCGCGTTACATACGCTAACACTTTTGTTCTACAAGGGTACGTAGACTCACTCCTCTCTCATTACTATGCATCTCATAGATTAGATCTTGGGTGGTTCATGAAGGAAATATGCCCTAAAGGCAATAATAAAGTTGTTATTTATATTTCCTTATATCATGATAAATGTTTATTATTCATGCTAGAATTGTATTAACCGGAAACTTAGTACATGTGTGAATACATAGACAAACAGAGTGTCACTAGTATGCCTCTACTTGAGTAGCTCGTTGAATCAATGATGGTTATGTTTCGTGACCATATACATGAGTTGTTAGTTGATTAACGGGATCACATCATTAGAGAATGATGTGACTGACTTGACCCATCCGTTAGCTTAGCACGATGATCGTTTAGTTTGTTGCTATTGCTTTCTCCATAACTTACACATGTTCCTATGACTATGAGATTATGCAACTCCTGAATACCGGACGAACACTTAGTGTGCTATCAAACGTCACAACGTAACTGGGTGATTATAAAGATGCTCTACAGGTGTCTCCGATGGTGTTTTGTTGAGTTGGCATAGATCGAGATTAGGATTTGTCACTCCGATTGTAGGAGAGGTATCTCTGGGCCCTCTCGGTAATGCACATCACTATAAGCCTTGCAAGAAATGTGACTAATAAGTTAGTTGCAGGATGTTGCATTATGGAACGAGTAAAGAGACTTGCCGGTAACGAGATTGAACTAGGTATTGAGATACCGATGATCGAATCTCGGGCAAGTAACATGCCGATGACAAAGGGAACAACGTATGTTGTTATGCGGTTTGACCGATAAAGATCTTCGTAGAATATGTAGGAACCAATATGAGCATCCAGGTTTCGCTATTGGTTATTGACCGAAAGTGAGTCTCCGTCATGTCTACATAGTTCTCGAACCCGTAGGGTCCGCACGCTTAACATTCGATGATGATCGGTATTATGAGTTTATGTGTTTTGATGAACCGAAGGTAGTTCGGAGTCCCAGATGTGACCACAGACATGACAAGGAGTCTCGAAATGGTCGAGACATAAAGATTGATATATTGGAAGGTTATATTCGGACACCGGAAAGGTTCCGGGAGTCATCGGATAAATACCGGAGTACCGGGGAGTTACCGGAACCTCCGGGGGGTCAATGGGCCTTCATGAGCCTTAGTGGAAATAGATGGCAGCAAGGGAGCTGTGTGGTGCGCCCCCCTAGGCCCAAACCGAATTGGTTTAGGGCTTGGGGGCGGCCCCCTCTTTCCTTCTCCCCTCCTCCTCTTTCCTTCCCTTCCTAGTTGGACTAGGAAAGGGGGAGCCTACTCGTAGTAGTAGGATTCCCCCCTTGGGGGCGCACCCTATGAGGTCGTCGGCCCCCTCCCCTTGCTCCTTTATATACGGGGCAGGGGGCACCCTAGAACGCACAAGTTGATCGTTGATCCCTTAGCCGTGTGCGGTGCCCCCCTCTACCATAATCCACCTCAGTCATATCGTCATAGTGCTTAGGCGAAGCCCTGCACCGGAAACTTCATCATCACCATCATCACATCGTCGTACTGATGAAGCTCTCCCTCGACACTCAGCTAGATTGAGAGTTCGTGGGACGTCACCGAGCTGAACGTGTGCAGATCGCGGAGGTGCCGTACTTTCGGTACTAGGATCGGTCGGATCATGAAGACGTATGACTACATCAACCGCGTTGTCATAACGCTTCCGCTTACGGTCTACAAGGGTACGTGGACAACACTCTTCCCCTCTCGTTGCTATGCATCACCATGATAGATCTTGCGTGTGCGTAGGAAAGTTTTGAAATTACTGCGTTCCACAATAGTGAAATCCGAGCCAGGTCTATGCGTAGATGTTATATGCACGAGTAGAACACAAAGGAGTTGTGGGCGTGGGTATATACATATTGCTTGCCATCACTAGTTGATTATTGATTCGGTGGTATTGTTGGATGAAGTGGCTCAGACCGACATTACGCTTACGCTTACGTGAGACTTGTTCTACCGACGTGCTTTGCACACAGGTGGCTGGTGGGTGTCAGTTTCTCCAACTTTAGTTGAATCAGATTCAATGAACGGGGTTCTTTCTGAAGATCAAAAAGCAATCACTATACCGCGTTGTGGTTTTTGATGTGTAGGTAAGAACGGTTCTTGCTCAGCCCGTAGCAGCCACGTAAAACTTGCAACAACAAAGTAGAGGACGTCTAACTTGTTTTTGCAGGGCATGTTGTGATGTGATATGGTCAAGACGTGATGAGATATAAATTGTTGTATGATATGATCATGTTTTGTTGAAGTTATCGCCAACTGGCAGGAGCCTTATGGTTGTCTCATTATTGCATAAGATGCAAGCGCCATGTAATTGCTTTACTTTATCGCTATGCGATAGCAATAGTTGCAAAAGCAATAGTTGGTGAGACGACCATGTGACGTCACATTGATAAAGATCAAGATGATGGAGATCATGGTGTCTTGCCAGTGACGATGGAGATCATGACCGTACTTTGGAGATGGAGATCAAAGGCACAAAATGATGATGGCCATATCATGTCACATATTTTGGTTACATGTGATGTTTATCTTTTATGCTTCTTATTTTGCTTAGTACGGCGGTAGCATTATAAGCTGATCTCTCACTAAATTTCAAGGTATAAGTGTTCTCCCTGAGTATGCACCGTTGCGACAGTTCGTCATGCCGAGACACCACGTGATGATCGGGTGTGATAAGCTCTACGTTCATATACAACGGGTGCAAGCCAGTTTTGCACACACAGAATACTCGGGTTAAACTTGACGAGCCTAGCATATACAGATATGGCCTCAGAACACTGAGGCCGGAACGTCTGATACGTCTCCAACGTATCTATAATTTTTGATTGTTCCATGCTATATTATATTCTGTTTTGGACATTTTTGGGCTTTATTATACACTTTTATATTATTTTTGGGACTAACCTATTAACCGGAGGCCCAGCCCAGAATTGCTATTTTTTGCCTATTTCAGAGTTTAGCAGAAAAAGAATATCAAACGGAGTCCAAACGGAATGAAACCTTCGGGAACGTGATTTTTGGAACGAACGTGATCCATAGGACTTGGACCCTACGTCAAGAAAGCAACCAGGAAGGCACGAGGTAGGGGAGTGCGCCTACCCCCCGGCGCGCCCTCCACCCTCGTGGGGCCCATGTTGCTCCACCGACGTACTTCTTCCTCCTATATATACCTACGTACCCCCAAACTACCATATACGGAGCCAAAAACCTAATTCCACCGCCGCAACCTTCTGTACCCGTGAGATCCCATCTGGGGCCTTTTCCGGAGCTCCGCCGGAGGGGCATCGATCACGGAGGGCTTCTACATCAACACCCTAGCCTCTCCGATGATGTGTGAGTAGTTTACCTCAGACCTTCGGGTCCATAGTAATTAGCTAGATGGCTTCTTCTCTCTCTTTGGATCTCAATACAAAGTTCTCCACGATTCTCGTGGAGATCTATTCGATGTAATCTTCTTTTGCGGTGTGTTTGTTGAGACCGATGAATTGTGAGTTTATCATCAAGTTTATCTATGAACAATATTTGAATCTTCTCTGAATTCTTTTATGTATGATTGGTTATCTTTGCAAGTCTCTTCGAATTATCAGTTTGGTTTGGCCTACTAAATTGATCTTTCTTGCAATGGGAGAATTGCTTAGCTTTGGGTTCAATCTTGCGGTGTCCTTTCCCAGTGATAGTAGGGGCAGCAAGGCACGTATTGTATTGTTACCATCGAGGATGACAAGATGGGGTTTATATCATATTGCATGAGTTTATCCCTCTACATCATGGCATCTTGCTTAAAGCGTTACTCTGTTCTTTTGAACTTAATACTCTATATGCATGTTGGATAGCGGTCGATGTGTGGAGTAATAGTAGTAGATGCAGGTAGGAGTCGGTCTACTTGTCTCGGACGTAATGCCTATATACATGATCATACCTAGATATTCTCATAACTATGCTCAATTCTGTCAATTTCTCAACAGTAATTTGTTTACCCACCGTAATACTTATGCTCTCGAGAGAAGCCACTAGTGAAATCTATGGCCCCCGGGTCTATTTTCCATCATATTTATCTCCCGTCAACAAGCTATTTCTTGCACCGTTTATATTTCGCTTTATTTACTTTGCATCTTTATCATAAAAATACCAAAAATATTATCTTATCATATCTATCAGATCTCACTTTCGTAAGTGACCGTGAAGGGATTGACAACCCCTTTATTGCATTGGTTTCGAGGATTTTATTTGTTTGTGTAGGTGCGAGGGACTCGTGCGTGGCCTCCTACTCGATTGATACCTTGGTTCTCAAAAACTGAGGAAACACTTACGCTACTTTGCTCCATCACCCTTTCCTCTTCAAGGGAAAACCAACGCAGTGCTCAAGAGGTAGCAAGAAGGATTTCTGGCGCCGTTGCCGGGGAGTCTACGCAAAAGTCAACATACCAAGTACCCATCACAAACCCTTATCTCCTGCATTACATTATTTGCCATTTGCCTCTCGTTTTCCTCTCCCCCACTTCACCCTTGACATTTTATTTGCGCTCTCTCTCCATCCTCCTTCTCTTTCCCTATTTGCCTCTTTTTGCCCGTTTCTTGTTTGCTTGTGTGTTGGATTGCTTGCCTGTCACGATGCTCAAGATAATACCAATTTGTGTGACTTTACTAACACCAACAATAATGATTTTATTAGCACTCCGATTGCTCCACTTACCGATGCTAAATCTTGTGAAATTAATGCTGCTTTGCTGAATCTTGTCATGAAAGATCCGTTTTCCGGCCTTCCTAGTGAAGATCCCGCTACCCATCTAAACAACTTTGTTGATTTGTATGATATGCAAAAGAAGAAAGATGTGGATAATGATATTGTTAAATTGAAGCTATTCCCGTTTTCGCTTAGAGATCGTAATAAAGCTTGGTTTTCGTCTTTGCCTAAAAATAGTATTGATCCATGGAATAAGTGCAAAGATGCTTTTATCTCTAAGTATTTTCCTCCCGCTAAGATCTTCTCTCTTAGAAACGATATTATGAATTTTAAGCAACTTGATCATGAACATGTTGCACAATCTTGGGAGAGGATGAAATTAATGATACGTAATTTCCCTACACATGGTTTGAATTTGTGGATGATTATACAAAAAATTTATGCCAGATTGAATTTTGCTTCTAGAAATCTTTTAGATTCGGCCGCGGGAGGCACTTTTATGGAAATCACTTTAGGAGAAGCTACTAAACCCCTAGATAATATTATGGTTAATTATTCTCAATGGCACACTGAAAGATCTATTAATAAGAAAGTGCATGCGATAGAAGAAATTAATGATTTGAGTGGAAAGATGGATGAACTTATGAAATTATTTGCTAATAAAAGTGTTTCTTCTGATCCTAATGATATGCCTTTGTCTACTTTAATTAAGAATAATAATGAATCTATGGATGTGAATTTTGTTGGTAGGAATAATTTTGGTAACAACGCGTATAGAGGAAACTTTAATCCTAGGTCGTATCCTAGTAATTCCTCTAATAATTATGGTAATTCCTACAACAATCCTTATGGAAATTTCAATAAGATGTCCTCTGAATTTGAGACTAGTGTTAAGGAATTTATGAATTCGCAAAAGAATTTCAATGCTTTGCTTGAAGAAAAATTGCTTAAAGTTGATGAATTGGCTAAGAACATTGATAGAATTTATCTTGATGTTGATTCTTTGAAACTTAGATATATTCCACCTAAGCATGATATCAATGAGTCTCTCAAAGCCATGAGAATTTCCATTGATGAGTGCAAAGAAAGAACCGCTAGGATGCATGCTAAGAAAGATTGCTTTATAAAACATTGTTCTTCTAGTTTTCATGATAATAAAGATGAAGATCTAAAAGTTATTGATGTGTCCCCTATTAAATCTTTGTTTTGCAATATGAATCTTGATAATGATGGGACTGAATATGATCCACCTTTACCTAGAGGGTGTTCCAAAAATTCGGAGTTTTTAGATCTTGATGCAAAAATTGGTAAAAGTGGGATGGAAGAGATCAAAACCCTAGATATTAATGAACCCACTATCTTGGATTTCAAGGATTTTAATTATGATAATTGCTCTTTGATAGATTGTATTTCCTTGTTGCAATCCGTGCTAAATTCTCCACATTCTTATAGTCAAAATAAAGCCTTTACCAAACATATCGTTGATGCTTTGATGCAATCCTATGAAGAAAAACTTGAGTTGGAAGTTTCTATCCCTAGAAAACTTTATGATGAGTGGGAACCTACTATTCAAATTAAAATTAAAGATCATGAATGCTATAATTTGTGTGATTTGGGTGCTAGTGTTTCCACGATTCCAAAGACTTTGTGTGATTTGCTAGGTTTCCGTGATTTTGATGATTGCTCTTTAAACTTGCACCTTGCGGATTTCACCATTAAGAAACCTATGGGAAGAATTAATGATGATCTTATTGTTGCAAATAGGAATTATGTGCCCATAGATTTTATTGTTCTTGATACAGATTGCAATCCTTCATGTCCTATTATTCTTGGTAGACCTTTCCTTAGAACTATTGGTGTAATTATTGATATGAAGGAAGGGAATATTAGATTCCAATTTCTGTTAAGGAAAGGCATGGAACACTTCCCTAGAAATAAAATAAAATTACTTTATGAATCTATTATGAGACCCACTTATGGATTTCCTACCAAAGATGGCAATACCTAGATCTATCTTTGCTTTTATGCCTAGCTAGGTGCGTTAAACAATTGCGCTTGTTGGGAGGCAACCCAATTTTATTTTTATTCCTTGCTTTTTGCTCCTGTTTAGTAATAAATAATTTACCTAGCCTCTATTTTGTTTGTGTTTTTTGTGTTTAATTAGTGTTTGTGCCAAGTAGAACCGTTGGGAAGACTTGGGGAAAGTCGTTTTGATCTTGCTGTAAAAAACAGAAACTTTAGCGCTCACGAGAATTGCTGCCATTTTTATTTGGAAAGTGCTATTTAGTTAATTCTTTTTGCAGATGATTAATAGATAAATTCCGCACGTCCGGAAATCTATTTTAGAATTTTTAGGGTTCCAGAAGTTTGCGTTAGCTACAGATTACTATAGACTGTTCTGTTTTTGACAGATTCTGTTTTTCGTGTGTTGTTTGCTTATTTTGATGAATCTATGGCTCGTAAAATAGTTTATAAACCATAGAGAAGTTGTAATACAGTAGGTTTAGAACCAATATAAATAAATAATGAGTTCATTACAGTACCTTGAAGTGGTGTTTTCTTTTCTTTCGCTAACAGAGCTCACAAGATTTTCTATTTTGAGTTTTGTGTTGTGAAGTTTTCAAGTTTTGGGTTAAGTTTTGATGGGTTATGGAACAAGGAGTGGCAAGAGCCTAAGCTTGGGTATGCCCATGGCACTCCAAGGTAAATTCAAGGACACCCAAAATTCTAAGCTTGGGGATGTCCCGGAAGGCATCCCCTCTTTCGTCTTCGTCTATCGGTAACTTTACTTGGAGCTATATTTTTATTCACCACATGATATGTGTTTTGCTTGGAGAGTCTTGTATTATTTGAATCTTTATTTGTTAGTTTGCCACAATCATCCTTGCTGTTCACACATTTTTATAGAGACTCACATGATTTGAAAATTATTAGAATACTCTATGTGCTTCACTTATATCTTTTGAGCTATATAGTTTTTGCTCTAGTGCTTCACTTATATCTTTTAGAGCACGGTGGTGGATTTGTTTTATAGAAACAATTGTTCTCTCATGCTTCACTTAGATTATTTTGAGAGTCCTACAAAACAGCGTGGTAATTTGATTTAATTATGATAGGCATTCAAGATTAGTAAAAAAATTCTTATGAGTGTGTTGAATACTATGAGAAGTTTGATACTTGATAATTGTTTTGAGATATGGAGATGGTGATATGAGAGTCATGCTAGTTGAGTAGTTGTGAATTTGAGAAATACTTGTGTTGAATTTTGTGATTGCCGTAGCATGCACGTATGGTGAACCGTTATGTGATGAAGTCGGAGCATGATTTATTTATTAATTGTCTTCCTTATGAGTGGCGGTCGGGGACGAGCGATGGTCTTTTTCTACCAATCTATCCCCCTAGGAGAATGCGTGTAATACTTTGCTTTTATAACTAATAGATTTTTGCAATAAGTATGTGAGTTATTTATGACTAATGCTGAGTCCATGGATTATACGCACTCTCACCCTTCCACCATTGCTAGCCTCTCTAGTATCGCGCAACTTTCGCCGGTATCATAAACCCACCAAATACCTTCCTCAAAACAGCCACCATACCTACCTATTATGGCATTTCCATAGTCATTCCGAGATATATTGCCATGAAACTTTCCACCGTTTCGTTATTATGACACGCTTCATCATTATCATATTGCTTGCATGATCATGTAGTTGACATCGTATTTGTGGCAAAGCCACCATTCATAATTCTTTCATACATGTCACTCATGCATCATTGCACATCCTGGTACACCGCCGAAGGCATTCACATAGAGTCATATTTTGTTCTAAGTACTGAGTTGTAATTCTTGAGTTGTAAGTAAATAAAGTGTGATGATCATCATTAGTAGAGCATTGTCCCAGTGAGGAAAGGATGATGGAGACTTTGATTCCCCCAAAAGTCGGGATGAGAATCCGGAAGAAAAAGAAAAAAAAGAAAAAAAAAGAGGCCAAAAAAGAAAAGAAAGAAGACCCAAATAAAAAAATAAGAGAAAAAGAGAGAAGGGACAATGTTACTATCCTTTTTCCACACTTGTGCTTCAAAGTAGCACCATGATCTTCATGATAGAGAGTCACCTATGATATCACTTTCATATACTAGTGGGAATTTTTCATTATAGAACTTGGCTTGTACTCCCTCCGTTCCAAATTACTCGTCGCGGAAATGGATGTATCTAGAACTAAAATACATCTAGATACATCCATTTCTACGACGAGTAATTCAGAATGGAGGGAGTATATTCCAATGATGGGCTTCCTCAAAATGCCCTAGGTCTTCGTGAGCAAGCGAGTTGGATGCACACCCACTTAGTTCCTTTTGTTGAGCTTTCATACACTTATAGCTCTAGTGCATCCGTTGCATGGAAATCCCTACTTACTCACATTGATATCTATTAATGGTCATCTCCATAGCCCGTTGATACGCCTAGTTGATGTGAGACTATCTTCTCCTTTTTTGTCTTCTCCACAACCACCATTCTATTCCACATATAGTGCTATGTCCATGGCTCACGCTCATGTATTGTGTGAATATTGAAAAAGTTTGAGAACACCAAAAGTATGAAACATTTGCTTGGCTAGTCATCAGGATTGTGCATGATTTAAATACTTTGTGTGGTGAAGATAGAGCATAGCCAGACTATATGATTTTGTAGGGATAACTTTCTTTGGCCATGTTATTTTGAGAAGACATAATTGCTTAGTTAGTACGCCTGAAGTATTATTATTATTATTATTATTATTATTATTATTATTATTATTATTATTATTATTATTATTATTATTATTATGTCAATATTAAACTTTTGTATTGAATCTTTCGGATCTGAATATTCATACCACAATTAATAGAATTATATTGAAATTATGCCAAGTAGCACTCCACATCAAAAATTACGTTTTTATCATTTACCTACTCGAGGATGAGCAGGAATTAAGCTTGGGGATGCTTGATACGTCTCCAACGTATCTATAATTTTTGATTGTTCCATGCTATATTATATTCTGTTTTGGACATTTTTGGGCTTTATTATACACTTTTATATTATTTTTGGGACTAACCTATTAACCGGAGGCCCAGCCCAGAATTGTTGTTTTTTGCCTATTTCATAGTTTCGCAGAAAAATAATATCAAACGGAGTCCAAACGGAATGAAATCTTCGCGAACGTGATTTTTGGAACGAACGTGATCCAGAAATCTTGGACCCTACATCAAGAAAGCAACCAGGAAGGCACGAGGTAGGGGGCGCACCTACCCCCCCCCCCAAGGCGCGCCCTCCATCCTAGTGGGGCCCACGTTGCTCCACCGACGTACTTCTTCCTCCTATATATACCTACGTACCCCCAAACTACCAGATAAGGAGCCAAAAAACTAATTCCACCGCCGCAACCTTCTGTACCCGTGAGATCCCATCTTGGGGCCTTTTCCGGAGCTCCGCCGGAGGGGGCATCGATCATGGAGGGCTTCTACATCAACACCATAGCCTCTCCGATGATGTGTGAATAGTTTACCTCAAACCTTCGGGTCCATAGTTATTAGCTAGATGGCTTCTTCTCTCTCTTTGGATCTCAATACAAAGTTCTCCATGATTCTCGTGGAGATCTATTCGATGTAATCTTATTTTGCGGTGTGGTTGTTGAGACCAATGAATTGTGGGTTTATGATCAAGTTTATCTATGAACAATATTTGAATCTTCTCTGAATTCTTTTATGTATGATTGGTTATCTTTGCAAGTCTCTTCGAATTATCAGTTTGGTTTGGCCTACTAAATTGATCTTTCTTGCAATGGGAGAAGTGCTTAGCTTTGGGTTCAATCTTGTGGTGTACTTTCCCAGTGACAGTAGGGGAAGCAAGGCACGTATTGTAGTGTTGCCATCGAGGATAACAAGATGGGGTTTATATCATATTGCATGAGTTTATCCCTCTACATCATGACATCTTGCTTAAAGCGTTACTCTGTTCTTCTGAACTTAATACTCTAGATGCATGCTGGATAGCGGTCGATGTGTGGAGTAATAGTAGTAGATGCAGGCAGGAGTCGGTATACTTGTCTCGGACATGATGCCTATATACATGATCATACCTAGATATTCTCATAACTATGCTCAATTCTGTCAATTTCTCAACAGTAATTTGTTTACCCACCGTAATACATATGCTCTCGAGAGAAGCCACTAGTGAAATCTATGGCCCCCGGGTCTATTTTCCATCATATTAATCTCCCGTCAACAAGCTATTTCTTGCACCGTTTTTATTTTGCTTTATTTACTTTGCATCTTTATCATAAAAATACCAAAAATATTATCTTATCATATCTATCAGATCTCACTTTCATAAGTGACCGTGAAGGGATTGACAACCCCTTTATTGCGTTGGTTGCGAGGATTTTATTTGTTTGTGTAGGTGCGAGGGACTTGTGTGTGGCCTCCTACTGGATTGATACCTTGGTTCTCAAAAACTAAGGGAAATACTTACGCTACTTTGCTGCATCACCCTTTCCTCTTCAAGGGAATACCAATGCAGTGCTCAAGAGGTAGCAAGGTCGAGCGTGAATAATATTGTAGATATGATCAACATAGTGATGTTCACCATTGAAAGCTACTCCATCTCACGTGATGATCGGACATGGTTTAGTTGATATGGATCACGTGATCACTTAGATGATAAGAGGGATGTCTATCTAAGTGGGAGTTCTTAAGTAATATGATTAATTGAACTTAAATTTATCATGAACTTAGTCTTGATAGTATTTGCATATCTATGTTGTAGATCAATTGCTCGCGTATAGCTTCCCCCTTTTATTTATGATAGGTTCCTAGATAAAACTATGTTTAAAGATGATAGTAGCAATGATGCGGATTGGATCAGTGATCTGAGGATTATCCTCATTGCTCCACAGAAGAATTATGTCCTTGATGCACCGCTAGGTGACATAACTATTGCAGGAGCAAATGCAGACGTTATGAACGTTTGACAAAGCTCGGTATGATGACTACTTAATAGTTTAGTGCACCATGTTTTACAGCTTAGAACCAGGACTTCAAAAATGGTTTTGAATGCCACAGAGCATATAAGATGTTCTAAGAGTTGAAATTGGTATTTCATACTCACGCCCGTGTCGAGAGGTAGGAGACCTCTGACAGTACTTTGCCTACAAGATGGAGGAGAATAGCTCAACCAGTGAGCATGCGCTCAAATTGTCTGGGTACTACAATTGCTTGAATCAAGTGGGACTTAATCTTCTACATAAGATAGTAATTGACAAAGTTCTCTAGTCACTATCACCAAGTTACTAGAACTTAGTGATGAACTATAATATGCAAGGGGTGACGAAAGTAATTCCCAAGCTCTTCGTGATGCTAAAATCAGCGGAGGTAGAAATTAAGAAAAGCATCAAGTGTTGATGGTTGACAAGACCACTAGTTTCAAATAAAAGGGCAAGGGAAAGAAAGGGAACTTCAAGAAGAAAGGCCACTCCCATGAAGAAGCCCAAAGCTAAACCCAAGCCTGAAACTGAGTGCTTCTACTGCAAAGGAAATGGTCACTGGAAGTGGAACCGCCCTAGATACTTGGCGGATAAGAAGGATGGCAAAGTGAACAAAGGTATATTTGATATACATGTTATTGATGTCTATTTTACTAGTGTTTATAGCAACCCCTCGGTATTTGATACTGGTTCAGTTGCTAAGAGTAGTAACTTGAAACAGGAGTTGCAAAATAAACAGAGACTAGTTAAGGGGGAGGTGATGATGTGAGTTGGAAGTGATTCCAAGGTTGATAAGAT
The DNA here is from genome assembly GCF_002162155.2 of Triticum dicoccoides. Taxonomy (NCBI): domain Eukaryota; kingdom Viridiplantae; phylum Streptophyta; class Magnoliopsida; order Poales; family Poaceae; genus Triticum; species Triticum dicoccoides. The sequence continues at coordinate 303,032,322 of NC_041380.1, read as the reverse complement.
CACCATCGCACACTCCCTTTACCTTCGGGATTAGTGTTGAACCTAAAATAAATGTTATTTGGTGTTTGCGTTGAGCATAATATGATTGGATCATGTTTATTGCAATACGGTTATTCATTTAAGTCAAAGAATAATTGTTATTCTGTTTACATGAATAAAACCTTCTGAGGTCATACACCCAAGGTGAATGGTTTATTGAATCTCGATCATAGTGATACACATATTCATAATATTGAAGCCAAAAGATGCAAAGTTAATAATGATAGTGCAACTTTTATGTGGCACTGCCGTTTAGGTCATATTGGTGTAAAGATCATGAAGAAACTACATGTTGATGAACTTTTGGAATCACTTGATTATGAATCACTTGATGCTTGCGAACCATGCCTCATGGGAAAGATGACTAAGACTCCGTTCTTCAGAACAATGGAGCAAACAACTGACTTGTTGGAAATAATACATACTGATGTGTGCGGACCAATGAGTGTTGAGGCTCGCGGCGGGTATCGTTATTCTCTGACCTTCACAGATGATTTGAGCAGATATGAATATATCTACTTAATGAAACACAAGTCTGAAATGTTTGAAAAGTTCAAAGAATTTTAGAGTGAAGTGGAGAATCATCGTAACAAGAAAATAAAGTTTCTACGATCTGATCGCGGAGACGAAATATTTGAGTTACGAGTTTGGTCTTCATTTGACAATGCGGAATAGTTTCGCAACTCACGCCACCTGAAACACCACAGCGTAATGGTGTGTCCAAACGTCATTAGATATGGTGCGATCTATGATGTCTCTTACCGATTTATCACTACCATTTTGGGGTTATACATTAGAGACAGCTACATTCACGTTAAAAGGGCACCATCTAAACCCGTTGAGACGACACCGTATGAACTATGGTTTGGCAACAAACCCAAGTTGTCGTTTCTTAAAGTTTGGGTTGTGATGCTTATGTGAAAAAGTTTCATCTTGATAAGCTCAAACCCAAATCATAAAAGTGCGTCTTCGTAGGATACCCAAAAGAAACTGTTGGGTACACCTTCTATCACATATCCAGAAGGGAAGATCTTTGTTGCTAAGAGTGGATCCTTTCTAGAGAAGAAGTTTATCTCGAAAGAAGTGAGTGGGAGGAATGTAGAACTTGATGAGGTAATTGTACCTTCTCCCGAATTGGAAAGTAGTTCATCACAGAAATCAGTTCTAGTGATTTCTACGCCAATTAGTGAGGAAGCTAATGATGATGATCATGAAACTTCAGATCAAGTTACTACCGAACCTCGTAGGACAACCAGAGTATGGTCCGCACCAGAGTGGTACGGGAATCCTTTCTGGAACTCATGTTACTACACCATGACAAACCTACGAACTATGAGGAAGCAATGATGAGCCCAGATTCCATGAAATGGCTTAAGGCCATGAAATCTGAGATGGGATCCATGTATAAAGAACAAAGTATGGACTTTGATTGACTTGCCCGTCGATCGGCGAGCCATTGAGAATAAATGGATCTTCAAGAGGAAGACGGACGCTGATAGTAGTGTTACTATCTACAAAGCTCGAATTGTCGCAAAAAGGTTTTCGACAAGTTCAAGGTGTTGACTACGATGAGATTTTCTCACTCGTAGCGATGCTTAAGTATGACCGAATCATGTTAGCAATTGCCACATTTTATGAAATCTGGCAAATGGATGTCAAAACTGCATTCCTTAATGGATTACTTAAAGAAGAGTTGTATATGATACAACAAGAAAGTTTTGTCAATCCTGAAGGTGCTAACAAAGTGTACTAGCTCCAGCGATCCATCTATGTACTGGTGCAAGCATCTCGGAGTTGGAATATACGCTTTGATTAGTTGATCAAAGCATATAGTTTTATACAGACTTTTGGAGAAACCTGTATTTACAAGAAAGTGAGTGGGAGCTCTGTAGCATTTCTGATATTATATGTGGAAGACATATTGTTGATCGAAAATGATACCAAATTTCTAGATAGCATGAAAGGATACTTGAATAAGAATTTTTCAAAGAAATACCTCGATGAAGCTACTTACACATTGAGCATCAAGATCTATAGAGATAGATCAAGACGCTTGATAAGATTTTTCAATGAGTACATACCTTGACAAGATTTTGAAGTAGTTCAAAATGAAACAGTCAAAGAAGGAGTTCTTGCCTGTGTTGCAAGGTGTGAAGTTGAGTAAAGACTTAAAACCCGACCACGGCAGAAAATAGAAAAAGAATGAAAAGTCATTCCCTATGCCTCAGTCATAGGTTCTATAAAGTATGCTATGCTGTGTACCAGTCCTATTGTATACCTTAGCATGATTTTGGAAAGGGAGTACAATAGTGATCTAGGAGTAGATCACTGGACAACGGTCAGAATTATCCTTAGAGGACTAAGGAAATATTTCTCGGTTATGAAGGTGATAAAAAAGTTCGTCGTAAAGAGTTACGTCGATGCAAGCTTTTTACATCGATCTAGATGACTCTTAGTCTCGATCTAGATACATATTGAAAGTGGGAGCAATTATCTAGAGTAGCTCCGTGCAGAGTATTGTAGCCATAGAAATTTGCGAAATACATACGGATCTAAATGTTGCAGACCTGTAGACTAAACTTCTCTTAGAAGCAAAACATGATCACTCTTTGGGTATTAATCACATAGCGATGTGAACTAGATTATTGACTCTAGTAATCCCTTTGGGTATTAGTCACATGAAGATGTGAACTAATCACATAAAGATGTGAACTATTGGTGTGAAATCACATGACGATGTGAACTAGATTATTGGCTCTAGTGCAAGTGGGAGACTGAAGGAAATATGCCCTAGAGGAAATAATAAAGTTGTTATTTATATTTCCTTATATCATGATAAATGTTTATTATTCATGCTAGAATTGTATTAACCGGAAACTTAGTACATGTGTGAATACATAGACAAACAGAGTGTCACTACTATGGCTCTACTTGACTAGCTCGTTGAATCAATGATGGTTATGTTTCCTAACCATAGACATGACTTGTCAGTTGATTAATGGGATCACATCATTAGAGAATGATGTGATTGACTTGACCCATCCGTTAGCTTAGTACGATGATTGTTTAGTTTGTTGCTATTGCTTTCACCATAACTTATACATGTTCCTATGACTATGAGATTATGCAACTCCCGAATACCGGAGGAACACTTAGTGTGCTATCAAATGTCACAACGTAACTGGGTGATTATAAAGATGCTCTACAGGTGTCTCCGATGGTGTTTTGTCGAGTTGGCATAGATCGAGATTAGGATTTGTCACTCCGATTGTAGGAGAGGTATCTCTGGGCCCTCTCGGTAATGCACATCACTATAAGCCTTGCAAGAAATGTGACTAATGAGTTAGTTGTGGGATGTTGCATTACGTAACAATTAAAGAGACTTGCCGGTAACAAGATTGAACTAGGTATTGAGATACGAATGATCGAATCTCGGGCAAGTAACATGCCGATGACAAAGGGAACAACGTATGTTGTTATGCGGTTTGACCGATAAAGATCTTCGTAGAATGTGTAGGAACCAATATGAGCATCCAGGTTCTGCTATTGGTTATTGACAGGAAGTGAGTCTCGGTCATGTCTACATAGTTCTCGAACCCGTAGGGTCCGCACGCTTAACATTCGATGACGATTGGTATTATGAGTTTATGTGTTTTGATGAACCAAAGGTAGTACGGAGTCCCGGATGTGATCACGGACATGACAAGGAGTCTCGAAATGGTCGAGACATAAATATTGATATATTGGAAGGTTATATTCGGACACCGAAAAGGTTCCGGGGGTCATCGGATAAATACCGGAGTATCGGGGAGTTACCGAAACCCCCCGGGGGGTCAATGGGCCTTCATGGGCCTTAGTGGAAATAAAGGGCAGCAAGGGAGTTGTGGGGCGCACCCCCCTAGGCCAAACCGAATTGGTTTAGGGCTTGGGGGCGGCCCCATCTTTCCTTCTCCCCTCCTCCTCTTTCCTTCCCCTCCTAGTTAGACTAGGAAAGGGGGAACCTACTCCTAGTAGGAGTAGGATTCCCCCCTTGGGGCGCATCCTATGAGGCCGCCGACCCCCTCCCCTTGGTCCTTTATATGTGGGGGCAGGGGGCACCCTAGAACACACCAGTTGATCATCGATCCCTTAGCCGTGTGCGGTGCCCCCCTCCACCATAATCCACCTCAGCCATATCGTCATAGTGCTTAGGTGAAGCCCTGCGCCGGTAACTTCATCATCACCGTCATCACGCCGTCGTGCTGACGAAGCTCTCCCTCGACACTTAGCTGGATCGAGAGTTCGTGGGACGTCACCGAGCCGAACATGTGCAGATCGCGGAGGTACCGTACTTTCGGTACTAGGATCGGTCGGATCGTGAAGACGTACGACTACATCAACCGTATTGTCATAACGCTTCCACTTACGGTCTACGAGGGTACGTGGACAACACTCTTCCGCTCTCGTTGCTATGCATCACCATGATAGATCTTGCATGTGCATAGGAAAATTTTGAAATTACCGCATTCCACAACAGTTCGTAGGATTTTTTTTATTTTCATGCAACATTCCCAAGCAGGTCATGTGTACGGTGGTGGCGGTGGTGATTTCTTTGGCAAGGACGTTGTGTTGAATTCGTGCATGCCATTAGTTGGCCTCGATCCACAACATAACACATGCTATATTTGTGGTGATTTTGGATCAACCTTGATTGGTGAAGTGATGCCTTTTGGATGAACTTTGCATGTTTTAATTATATGGCTGTTAATGGTTATGTTATGAAAGTATTGGTTTGTTAACGAATGAGCTTTGCATGTTTGATGATATATATTGTGAAGTGTTTGAACTTCATGTGGCTAGTACAAAAAGCTTATGCAATCTTTTACTCCACTAAGTTTAGGGGATCCGCTAGGTGGGGCCACCTACAAAAGAGTTAAAGTTTACTCCAATAACTTTATTTGGCCAGATACTCCTCTATTTTATAGGGGATCGGCTAGAGATGCCCTTAGATACATGCTTTTCTTTGAGAAATTGAGTTTGATCCGTACAATGTGTTCTATGAATCTTGCTATGTATACTTACAATAGCTTGAATTTGGTTCCATTAGATTATTTTTTTTCAGTTTAGATATCTTTTGTGGGGTAAATTTTCAGTTTACATATCACTTGCAGAAACAAGATGTCAGTTGCTACCTATTTCACAATGGGATCATGCAGAACGTTCTTTGCATATTTATTTCATGTTTATCAACTAGCTTGTGCATAATTGCAAGAAATAGTGGCAGGAATGACCCTTTGCAATAGGCGCACGCCACTTGGCAAAGCCCGCTGGCGGCCTACTGCGACAAGGGTCTGGTCGTGTTGGCGTCGATGTTGCTTGGTGGAGGTGTACGATGGCCGCAGCACGGAGGTTGGTCACCACAGGCGTTCGATTGCGCTGGAAGCCGGCGGTGTGGCCGTGTTGGAGGACGTGGGGTGCTGCTGAATGATATGTGCCAGACGTATCTATAAGTTTTGATTGTTTGGTGCTATTATATTATCAATCTTGTATGATTTATATGTAAATTTTTTATCATTTTTGAAACTAACCTATTAACCCAGTGCCTAATGCCCAGTGCCAATTGTTGTTTTCTGCATGTTTTTGGTTTTACAGAAAATACCTACCAAACAGAGTGCAAACACGATGAAACTTTTTGACAATTTTTTTGAACCAGGAGGGACCCTAGAAGTTTCGGATGAGGACAGAAGCCAGACGAGGAGGCGAAAAGGCAACAGGGCGCGCCCTAGGGGTAGGCAAAATGGAGTTATGGAAAGTGAAGAGCAATGCCAGTGCCACGATGCATTAACAACTGGCTTGCTCTTCACTTTTCATAACTCCATTTTCGGGATTTACTTGCAGTCCCTGCCGCCGGATCCAGTGCTCTGCTTTCCCCTTGGTCATTACCTAGGCCCCGCCTCCCCATGTCGCCTCATGCTCCTAAGGTTGGTCGGGCGTGGCCATTGTTTTGGTCGTTTCGGCCGTAAATGTTCTCCCTACAATCTTTGGCTTCTATTACCCCATGCCGCTGGGTTGATCTCTCTCCTTTGGATCCTCTCCCCCTTTCTTTTGCTGGCATGGTGGAAGCGGACTTGGTGGTCATCTTCCCCCTAGACAATGTTATGTGTTTGGGTGGGATGTACAATATCCCTGTTGTCAACTTCCCCCTAGACAGTGTTATGCTCATCGTGATGTAGCCTGTGCTCGAGCAAGTAAGGATCAGCGGGCTAGGATTGCGCTCATGTTGTCGTGGTCGTAGTGGTGGCGGAAAAGATGAACGATAAATCATGTGTTTGAGGATTTTCCGCTTAGAGCAAAACTGGGCCGTGGCCCGCCCAACCCGTATGCAGAACAATGAGAAGTGAGGGTAAAATTAAGAAGAGAATGGATGACAAAATCTGTCTATATCCTTTAGTCTGGCCCGCCCAGTACATAGAACTCTCTTTGAGTGAATTGCAAAAAACATCGACACTTTAGGATATGTTTGCAGGAACCACACATATACGAAATTGCGCCAAAAAACACTAATTTTTTTCATATTTTTTTGCAAAAAACACTAGTTGCTCGTTTGGACCGTTTTAAGTGCGTTTATGATAAGGGGGCCCGCATCCCTCGACGTGGCAGCATTGTTCACACGGCAACGCCGTTAGACGGCATTACACGCCGCTGGTGCACCGATTCGAGCTGGGCCGCTTAGTCTTTGAGC
>NC_041380.1:303022356-303025290 GCF_002162155.2 Triticum dicoccoides | reverse complement strand
ACGGCGGGCGGCGCAGGCGGCGACTGCGGCGGGTCTGCCGGCGTTGGAGATGATGGTCCACCTGTGGGAGATATATGCGGGAGCTCAAACCCTAGCCGGCCGTCGGATACGAGCAGCCCCAGCCAAAGCCCCCAACACTGTCTCGAATATGCAGCGGCAAGATCTTGGGCCAGGGCAGTGAAGGAGAATTCGACGGAGAGTCACCGGATTGCCTCGTCTTTCGGTGACGTCTAGTGAGTTTCCTCTTCCCTCTTCCCTCTTCCCTCTTCATGTAGATCGATTCTAGGGTTAGGGTTAGGTTTTTTGGCAGTGTTAATTGGTACTCTCTTAATTATGATTTAGTTGTGGTTGATTTGTCGTCACTGTTAATGATGTAGTTTAGTGCTCTGTTGATGATTTAGTGGTTATGATGTAGGAGACAGAGTAGTTAACAGAGTAGCTAGTTGATGATGTAGTCAGTAGAGTAGTTAGCAGGGTATTAATTTGTTGACAGAGTAGTTGACAGTGGTTGACAGAGTAGTTGACAGTGGTTTTCATACTGTCACCTTCTCCATTGTTTGACAGTGGTTTTTAACAGTGAAGTTGGCTGGTTTTCAGAACTTGACAGTGGTTTTCAGATGGTGCTTGTGGTTTTCAGAGTGTACTGTACTGTATTTTAGCAATCATAGTGTTGATTACTCTGTTTTAGTGTTCTGTTTTAGGAATTATGCATTTTTATTTATAGTACATTGGTGCTCTGTTTTACTGCTTTGTTAATTAAGCTATTTTAATTATTTGTGTGTAGTTTGAACGATAATGTTTGGGAAGTTAGAATGCACTTTCATGACAGAGACAACTTGGAGAGATCAGTTTGTGTTTTAGACATAACATATTATAATTTGGTTGCCCTAATAGAGACAGAGGGATATGGGCTGAATGATTTCATATATTTTGTGAGGGATCCTGGTGTGGGGATTACAGGAATGGATGAAATTTGTGATGATGATAAGGTGTATGAAATGCTTGACCATGTTGCTAACAATGATCAGAATGTAGTGAACTTGACAGTGGTTAGGGGCACTGATCCAAGACTTGCAGATTTGAACTCAGGTGTAACATCCCGAGATTCTTGCTACAGTAATCTTCCACTAATTATGCCAGGTCATCACCATTATGCCCTAAGAAAAACAATTAAGAATAATTCGACCTCAATCTCAAATTTAAAATAAAGTCAAAATATTAATTATTCAAACAGCAAAACAAAAGTGTTCGTGATATTGCAAAATTTCCCAAAGCTTTTATAAAAATGAGACCAACGTTTTATAAAGTGTTTAAATGCCAAAACAATATATAAATGCTTATCTAAATTATGGAAAGTCCAAACTATTTTAAAAATTAACTCCCAAACTTTTTGTGGCAGTGCAGATTATTGCCTAGTAATTATTGAGACAAGTTTCGCATGCAACGAAATTCATTTGGATCAAAAATAAAATACAAAACCGAGTGGAAACTTGTCGCAGAAAAGAAAAGGAAATAGACTAGATATTACTGTGCACTTAAGGCCCGACAAGCCACAGTGCGGCCTGGCCTGTTTACCGTGGCCTTTCCACAACCTCTCGGCAGAGAGGAGGCCATGGCTTGCGCACGCCGTCCACACCACAGATGGGCACGTGCCAACCATCCTGTGGCTCACTGGGCGGATAAGGACCCCCTCAACCCCCTGACCAACCCTAGCACGCCTCTCTCCCCGCGAGCGGAGCCACCTCGTACGTTCGTCATCGAGCTCGTCCTCACCGCGTACATTGCCGGCCGCCATCGTCGATTGAGTCATCTTCGGTCCACCTCCGACCTCCCCGTCGCCTCCGTTGGAACCGTGGTGAGCACCTCGACCGATTCCCCTCGATCCCGGTTCCGATCCGTGCCGATTTCGCTGTAGTGCTTGGCCGGAGGTCCGCTCTTGCGCCCGCCAGCCGCTCCTGTTGCCTGCGCCCACGCCCGCGCCCGGGGTCCCTCCCCTACTTGCCGCGCCCCTGTTCACCTGAACAGCCGCCTGCGTCAGCGCTCGCTCGTCGCCACTGCCGCCCGCACGCAGCTATGCCTGTACTGCAGCCGCGCCTGCTGCTTGCTGCTCCTGCCCATGCTACTTCGCCTGCTGCTGCTCCTTAGCGGCCGCTACGGCTGGCGTGACTGCCTGCTACTGCGTGCTGCGCGCTACGTGCTGCTGACCGCCCCCCATGCGCTGCACTACCCACTGCTGCTTCTACTATGCCGCTGCTACTGCTGGTGGCCGTGGCCACGGCCATGGCCGTGTGTATGTTCGTGTGTGTGTGCACGGCTGTGCCACATCCGGTCCTTGTTTAATTAGGCTAGGCTTAGTTACTAGTACTAGTGTTTAGTGCTAAGTTAGTCTAGTAGTAGATGACATGTAGGCCCCCATTAAATAAGATAAGTTTATTTATTTGCTTAGGTAAATAGTCTACGACATGTGGGCCACACCCTGCCCTTTTGACTAGTCAAAGTTGACTTTGTCAACTCGGATTAAAACAACTAAAACAAATCTGGAAAATTTAAAAATTGTTTAAACCTTTGAAAATTAATAAAAAATAATCCTTATGTCAGATGAAAAAGTATTATACATGAAAGTTGCTCAGAACGATAGAGACGTATCCGAATACGCGGTTCGTTTGTTCGCTACACATTCCTAGCATAGCGAACACACAACTTTCCCCTCCGGTTCATCTGTCCGGAAATGCTAAACACCGGGGATATCTTCCCGGATGTTTCCCCCTTCACCGGTACCACCTCATACCGCGTTAGGGCACCCCTAGCACCGCTATTTGTCATGTCATGCATCGCTATGTATCTGTTTCCTTAATATTTATTGTTTCTTTCCACTCTTCTCTCACTAGACACCGAGCCGATGTCGCTGCTACCCAGTACGACTACGGTGTTGAC
>NC_041380.1:303003653-303022173 GCF_002162155.2 Triticum dicoccoides | reverse complement strand
TGCTTGCATTAGAGTAGTGTAGCATTTACTGCTTTCCGTTAATCCTATCCTGATGCATAGCCTGTCATTGTTGCTACAACTGTTGATACCTTACCTACAATCCTAAATGCTTAGTATAGGATGCTAGTTTATCATCAGTGGCCCTACATTCTTGTCTGTCTGCCGTGCTATACTATCGGGCCGTGATCACTCGGGAGGTGATCACGGGTATATACTAACATTTATACATGCTATACAGGTGGTGACTAAAATCGGGTCGGCTCATTGAGTACCCGCAAGTGATTTCGATGTTGGGGGTTGAAGGGGCAGGTGGTTCCACCCAGGTAGTGGTGGGCCTAGGTTCCCGACGGCCCCCGACTGTTACTTTGAGGTGCAGCGACAGGGCAGGTTGTGAACACCTAGGAGAGAGGTGGGCCTGGCCCTGGTCGGCGTCCACGGTTATTTCTAAATAACACGCTTAACGAGATCTTGGTATTTGATCTGAGTCTGGCTACTGGCCTATACGCACTAACCAATTACGCGAGAACAGTTATGGGCACTCGACGTCGTGGTATCAGCCAAAGCCTTCGTGACGTCAGCGACTGAGCGGCGCACGCCGGGTTGGACCGCGTAACGCAACTTCCTTTGTAATGGAGGTTGCTAGGTCTGCTCACCGGCCGCGTACGCAACATGCAGGTGTGCAATGGGCGATGGGCCCAGACCCCTGCACCATAGGATTTAGACCGGCGTGCTGACCTCTTGTTGTGCCTAGGTATGGCTGCGACGTGTTGATCTTCCGAGGCCGGGCATGACCCAGGAAAGTGTGTCCGGACAAAGGGGATCGAGCGTGTTGGGAAATGTGGTGCACCCCTGTAGGGAAGTTAATCTATTTGAATAGCCGTGATCTTCGGTAACAGGACGACTTGGAGTTGTACCTTGACCTTATGACAACTAGAACCGGATACTTAATAAAACACCTTCTTCCAAGTGCCAGATACAACTGGTGATTGCTCTCTCACAGGGCGACGAGGGGAGGATCATCGGTTAGGATTATGCTATGCGATGCTACTTGGCGAACTTATCATCTACTCTCTTCTTCTGCTTCAAGATGGAGGCGGCCAGAAGCGTAGTCTTCGATAGGACTACTAGTTATCCCCCTCTTATTCTGGCATTCTGCAGTTCAGTCCACATATGTTACCCCCTTTTCCATTTGATACCAATGCATACATATGTAGTGTAGCTCCTTGCTTGCGAGTACTTTGGATGAGTACTCACGGTTGCTTTCTTCCCCCTTTTCCCTCTTTCTATACCCGATTGCTGCGACCAGACGTTGGAGTCTAGGAGCAAGACGCCACCGTTGACGACGATTCCTACTACACTAGAGGTGCCTACTACTACGTGCAGGCCGCTGACGATGACCAGGAGTAGTTTAGGAGGATCCCAGGCAGGAGGCCTGCGCCTCTTTCGATTTGTATCCCAGTTTGTGCTAGCCTTTCTTAAGGCAAACTTGTTTAACTTATGTCTGTACTCAGATATTGTTGCTTCCGCTGACTCGTCTATGATCGAGCTTTTGTATTCGAGCCCTTGAGGCCCCTGGCTTGTAATATGATGCTTGTATGACTTATTTTATTTGTAGAGTTGTGTTGTGATATCTTCCGGTGAGTCCCCGATCTTGATCGTACATGTTTGCGTGTATGATTAGTGTACGATTGAATCGGGGGCGTCACATCAGGCTATCTGGTTGAGGAGCAGGTTCCTTTGAGCCATATAGGAGAGAACCCTGTGTATATAGTAAATCCTGCTGGTGTTCTCCTAAGGTCACCAATAAAAAGTAAAATACAGAGTCAGCTAGAGCCATTGCAGTTCTACACCACACAGCAGAGCACAAACCATGATATGGACACATATGCTGCCATGGATCAATGCAGTGCAGCAGATCAGGATGAACTGGAGACGTTAATGGAGTTGAAGAGGAGAACAAAGATTGCCAAATTTAGGAAACATAAGATTGCAGCTGAGCATGTAAATAAGGTTAAGCAGAAGCTACCAATTCTTCTAACTGGAGATGATTCAGATCTGGATGGAGATGAGGACTATCTTCAGAGGCTTAATGAGATGAGGAAGCAAAGAGAGGATCCACTCATTCATTTTGATGGAGACACTGAAGTGGATGAAGTGTATGAGGAAGATGAGGAAGGGCAGCATGTGGAGGTGGAGCAAGAGGAGCAGGTGGAGCAAGATGAGCAGGTGGAGCAGCAAGAGGTGCCTACAAAAAAGAAGAAAGCTAGAAAAGGGCCAACAGAGAGGTCACATTCTAGCTTGGAACAGAGATTTGAGGATGTTTGGGCACCATCATCAGATGAGGAGGCAGATCTTGGTGTTTTGAAGCAGGAATATGATGATGGAGCTGAGGAAGTACAATTTGTTCTGCCCAATGGAAAGAAGAGCAGATTAGTGAGATCTTTGCCAAGGATCTGGTACAGTGAGGAGAGAGAGAGAGAGAGAGAGAGAGAGAGAGCCAGAGGAGCAGTTTTGCAGAAAACTTTGTTTCCTCAATGTGTATCAGTTTAGGAAAGCAATTCAAACATTGCACATAACTCAGAATAAGAATTATGAGTTCCACAGAAACTACAATGACAACATCATAGTTGTGTGCACAAATGCAAAATGCCCTTTCTTTATTGCAGCTTCTGTTGTTGCAAATGAGACTACTTTTTGCATAAGGAAGACAAATTTTGTGCACACATGCCCAGCAGTAGGAGAGAACGCCAAGGTTACTGCAAAATGGGTTGCACACCAGTGTGAGGCAATGATGAGAGTTGATATTGGCACACCAGTCACCACAATAATGCAGACACTGAAGAAGAAATATGGAATAGAGATGTCCATCCATATGGCCTACAGGGCTAGGAAGCAAGCATTGAAGGTTGTCCAAGGAGATCAGAGAGGACAATACACTAGAATAAGAGATTATTTGCAGGCTGTGTTGGATACAAACCCAGGCTCTAGATCTGTTGTGACTACTAGGCATCTGCCAGAGCACCCAAGCAAAAACCCTAGGTTTCATGGCCTCTTTTTCTGTGTAAGTGCTTGCAAAGAAGGGTTTTTGAATGGATGCATGCCATTTATAGGTACGTTTCATTTACTAAGTTGTGAATTGTTTATGTTCTCACATTACATACACTATCTTCTCACAATTGTCAGCTTTGCAGGGGTAGATGGTTGTTTTATCAAGCTGTCAACAGGTCAACAGATCCTTACTGCAACAGGAAGGGATGGGAACAATGACATCTACCCTATAGCATTTGGAGTTGTTGACAAATAGGACAAAGACAGTTGGACCAGGTTCTTAACATAGTTTAAAGATGCACTTGGTGGAGAAAGTGGGAAGTTTGGTTATTATACCATCATCTTTGATAGGCAGAAGGTAAACTTCTCTTCTCATACAATATTGCACTAGATTTCTTGGTTTCATATGCACATTGCTCTAGCTTCATTATTTCATTGTTTCATAGGACCAATGCTTAGCTTTATTTCCCATTGTTTCAAACAGGGGCTTTTAAATGCAATAAACCATGTTTTCCCCAATTGTCCATAAAGATTCCGCCTTAGACATATCTATCAGAATTTCCAAACTGCTGGTTTTAGAGGTGATGAATTAAAGAAACACATGGATGTAGCTAGCTACTCTTATACTGAGAATGAACACCTTGATACAATGAATGCTTTGAAAAGAGAATGTAAGACTGCTTGGACATGGCTTCACAAAATACATGTTCATACTTGGGCTAGGCATGCTATGGATTTTAATTACAAAACTGACCTGGTAGTTAACAACATCAGTGAGGTGTTTAATAAAATGATATTAGATGTCAGAGGCAAGACAATAGTGACCATGATAGAAGGAATTAGGACAAAATTGATGGTCAAATTTAACAAGAATAGAACAAAGACAGAGACAACAAACTGAGAGATTTTCCCTACCTATGCTGAAATGTTAGAGGAGACAAAGTACAACTCAAGGTGGTGCCAGACTTTGATGGCTGGTCCTAACATTTACCAAGTGAAGTGGAGAAAACACCTACTCAGTGAACTTGTTGGACAGAACATGTGGATGTAGGAAATGGGATATGACTTCTATGCCTTGCCATCATGCAGTTTCTGCAATAGTGAAAGCCAAGTTGCAGCCAGAGGACTTTGTGGCTGATTTCTTCAAAAAAGAAATGTATAAAAAGGCATTTGTACATATCATATTTCCTGTGCCTGGTCCTAACCTGTGGCCAAGGACAAGAACTCGGGACATAGAGCCTCCAGTATTTAAAGACAAGGTTGGGAAGCAACAGACAAAGAGGAGGAAAAACCAATTTGAGAAGCCAGCACCAAGAGATACATCTAGGATGGCATCTATTACTTGCAGCAACTGCAAACTTGTAGGGCATAGATACAATGTTTGCTCCAAGCCACTCAAGCCAGCTCTTGCTTTGAGAATAAACCAACATTAGGTTAGTTATAGTAGCACCTCAATTCTCTTTATTTTTGTCTCCATTGTAACTCACAAGCCTTAATTGTTTTTGAAATGTAGCCAAACAGGTCACATGCTTCTACTTCAACAACAAATGCATCTACAGCTGCTGCACCACCAAGGAAGAGGCCATCTTCATCTACTGCTGCACCAGCAAGGAAGAGGCCATCTCCATCAACTGCTGCTCCTACACCTGCTGCCACTACACCAGTTGCTCCTCCAAGGAGGTCTCCCAGGAAGAAAGCTACACTTGCTGCCACTACACCTGCTGCTCCTCCAAGGAGGTCTCCCAGGAAGAAAACTACCACTGCTGGTACAACCTCTACCTCTGCTGCAGGAAACAGGTCAACCTTTCAAGCTCTAAGACAGAGTGGAAGAAAAAAGACTTCTTCATACAAGTTGAAAGAGTACTTCTATGCTTCTGGGAACTAGATGCCTTTGTCTTTGTTGGCTTGTGATGCCTTTGTGTTGGTTGTGAACTAGATTATGCCATTGTTGGCTTTCAGAACCTATGATGCCATTGTCGGCTTTCAACTAGATTATGCCTTTGTTGGCTTCCAGTGAAGGAAATATGCCCTAGAGGCTATAATAAAGTTATTATTTATTTCCTTATATCATGATAAATGTTTATTATTCATGCTAGAATTGTATTAACCGGAAACATAATACATGTGTGAATATATAGACAAACATATTGTCACTAGCATGCCTCTACTTGACTAGCCTGATGATCAAAGATGGTTATGTTTCCTGACCATAGACATGAGTTGTCATTTGAAAAACGGGGTTACATCATTAGGAGAATGATGTGATTGACATGACCCATTCCGTTAGCTTAGCACCCGGTCGTTTAGTATGTTGCCATTACTTTCTTCATGACTTATACATGTTCCTATGACTGAGATTATGCAACTCCCGTTTACCGGAGGAACACTTTGTGTGCTACCAAACGTCACAACGTAATTGGGAGATTATAGATGTGCTCTACAGGTGTCTCCAAAGGTACTTATTGGGTTGGCGTATTTCGAGATTAGGATTTGTCACTCTGATTGTCGGAGAGGTATCTCTGGGCCCTCTCGGTAATGCACATCACTTAAGCCTTGCAAGCATTCCAACTAATGAGTTAGTCGCGGGATGATGTATTACAAAACGAGTAAAGAGACTTGCCGGTAACGAGATTGAACTAGGTATTGAGATACCGACGATCGAATCTCGGGCAAGTAACATACCGATGACAAAGGGAACAACGTATGTTGTTGTGCGGTTTGACTGATAAAGATCTTCATAGAATATGTGGGAGCCAATATGAGCATCCAGGTTCCGCTATTGGTTATTGACCGGAGACGTGTCTCGGTCATGTCTACATAGTTCTCGAACCCGTAGGGTCCGCACGCTTAACATTACGATGACAGTTATATTATGAGTTTATATGTTTTGATGTATCGAAGATTGTTCGGAGTCCCGGATGTGATCAAGGACATGTTGAGGAGTCTCGAAATGGTCGAGACATGAAGATTGATATATTGGAAGCCTATGTTTGGATGTCGGAAGTGTTCCGGGTGAAATCGGGATTTTACCGGAGTACCGGGAGGTTACCGGAACCCCCCGGGGGCTTAATGGACCTACATGGGCCTTAGTGGAAATAGAGGGAAGCAAGGGGAGTGTGGGGCACCCCCCAAGGCCCAAACCGAATTGGTTTAGGCAAGGGGGGCCGGCCCCCTCTTTCCTTCTTCCCCTCTCTCTTTCCTTCTCTCGAATCCTATTCCAACTAGGAAAGGGGGGGAGTCCCACTCCCGGTGGTAGTAGGACTCCTCCTGGCGCGCCCTCTCCCTGGCCGGTCGCACCCCCCTTGCTCCTTTATATACGGGGGCAGGGGGACACCCCATATAGACAACAATTGATCAAGTTGATCTTTAGCCGTGTGCGGTGCCCCCTCCACCATAGTCCACCTCGATAATACTGTAGCGGTGCTTAGGCGAAGCCCTGCGTCGGTAAAAAATCAACATCGTCACCATGCCATCGTGCTGACGAAACTCTCCCTCAACACTCGGCTGGATCGGAGTTCGAGGGACGTCATCGGGCTGAACGTGTGCTGATCTCGAAGGTGCCGTACGTTCGGTACTTGATCGGTCGGATCGTGAAGACGTACGACTACATCAACCGCGTTGTGCTAAAGCTTCCGCTTTCGGTTTACGAGGGTACGTGGACAACACTCTCCCCTCTCGTTGGTATGCATCACCATGATCTTGCGTGTGCGTAGGAATTTTTTTGAAATTACTACGTTCCCCAACAGTGGCATCCGAGCCTGGTTTTATGCGTAGATGTCATATGCACGATAGAACACAAGTGAGTTGTGGGCGATATAAGTCATACTGCTTACCAGCATATCATACTTTGGTTCGGCGGTATTGTTGGATGAAGTGGCCCGGACCGACATTACGCGTACGCTTACGCGAGACTGGTTCTATCGACGTGCTTTGCACACAGGTGGCTGGCGGGTGTCAGTTTCTCCAACTTTAGTTGAACCGAGTGTGGCTACGCCCGGTCCTTGCGAAGGTTAAAACAGCACCAACTTGACAAACTATCATTGTGGTTTTGATGTGTAGGTAAGAACGGTTCTTGTTAAGCCCGTAGCAGCCACGTAAAACTTGCAACAATAAAGTAGAGGACGTCTAACTTGTTTTTGCAGGGCATGTTGTGATGTGATATGGTCAAGACATGATGCTAAATTTTATTGTATGAGATGATCATGTTTTGTAACCGAGTTATCGGCAACTGGCAGGAGCCATATGGTTGTCGCTTTATTGTATGCAATGCAATCGCCCTGTAATGCTTTACTTTATCACTAAGCGGTAGCGATAGTCGTAGAAGCATAAGATTGGCGAGACGACAATGATGCTACGATGGAGATCATGGTGTTGCGCCGGTGACGATGGTGATCATGACGGTGCTTCGGAGATGGAGGTCACAAGCACAAGATGATGATGGCCATATCATATCACTTATATTGATTGCATGTGATGTTTATCTTTTATGCATCTTATCTTGCTTTGATTGACGGTAGCATTATAAGATGATCTCTCACTAAATTTCAAGAAAAAAGTGTTCTCCCTGAGTATGCACCGTTGCCAAAGTTCGTCGTGCCCAGACACCACGTGATGATCGGATGTGATAAGCTCTACGTCCATCTACAACGGGTGCAAGCCAGTTTTGCACACGCGGAATACTTAGGTTAAACTTGACAAGCCTAGCATATGCAGATATGGCCTCGGAACACTGAGACCGAAAGGTCGAGCGTGAATCACATAGTAGGTATGATCAACATAGTGATGTTCAGCATTGAAAACTACTCCATTTCACGTGATGATCGGTTATGGTTTAGTTGATTTGGATCACGTGATCACTTAAAAGATTAGAGGGATGTCTTTCTAAGTGGGAGTTCTTAAGTAATATGATTAACTGAACTTAAATTTATCATGAACTTAGTACCTGATAGTATTTTGCTTGTCTATGTTTGATTGTAGATAGATGGGCTATGTTGTTGTTCCGTTGAATTTTAATGCGTTCCTTGAGAAAGCAAAGTTGAAAGATGATGGTAGCAATTACACGGACTGGGTCCGTAACTTGAGGATTATCCTCATTGCTGCTCAGAAAAATTACATTCTGGAAGCACCGCTGAGTGCCAGGCCTGCTGCTGATGCAACTGCAGACGTTAAGAACGCCTGGCAGAGCAAAGCTGATGACTACTCGATAGTTCAGTGTGCCATGCTTTACGGCTTAGAACCGGGACTTCAACGACGTTTTGAATGTCATGGAGCATATGAGATGTTCCAGGAGTTGAAGTTAATATTTCAAGCAAATGCCCGGATTGAGAGATATGAAGTCTCCAATAAGTTTTACAGCTGCAAGATGGAGGAGAATAGTTCTGTTAGTGAACATATACTCAGAATGTCTAGGTACCATAATCACTTAACTCAGCTGGGAGTTAATCTTTCGATTGATAGTGTCATTGATAGAGCTCTATAATCACTGCCACCAAGCTACAAGAGCTTCGTGATGAACTATAATATGCAAGGGATGAATAAATCAATTCTCGAGCTCTTCGCAATGCTAAAAGCAGCAGAGGTAGAAATCAAAAAGGAGCATCAAGTGTCGATGGTCAATAAAACCATCAGTTTCAAGAAAAAGGGTAAAGGGAAGTGACGGTGTCCTGGACTAGGGGGTACTCACCACGTCATCTCCCGATCTGTTAGATTGGGCCGAGGACCCCCATGGCCGTATACTCATGGGCCAGTTCGGACAGCTGTCGCACAGATGGAAGATTCCACAAGACTTGGTGGTCAAGACAAGGACTCCTCCCCACCGGCGTATTCGGCTAGGACTCTTGTTATCCTAGGCCTCTGGTGCATTATATAAACCGAGGCCAGGCTAGTCGATAGACAATATACATACAATTATACCATAGGCTAACTTCTAGGGTTTAGCCTCTACGATCTTGTGGTAGATCAACTCTTGTAATACTCATATCATCAAGATCAATCAAGCAGGACGTAGGGTATTACCTCCATCAAGAGGGCCCGAACCTGGGTAAACATCATGTCCCCTGTCTCCTGTTACCATCGATTCTAGACGCACAGTTCGGGACCCCCTACCCGAGATCTGCCGGTTTTGACACCGACATTGGTGCTTTCATTCAGAGTTCCGCTGTGTGATCGGTAAAAGGATCAATGGCTCGTCCGCAGGTCAACTGCGACGCCGGCATCTTTGTCGCCGGCTCGACTGGTCACCTTGGCTCGACCGAGGACCGCGCTTCATCTTCGACTGTCATGCTCGAACGGGGGCGTTCTTCAACATCAACTCCGATCTCTATCATGATCATAGAGGAATCATCCATGGAGCTCGACGGCTCAACGTCAACATTGCCCTCAGGCAGCCGTGCTGTTTTTATGGACGGCAAACTTGTATCCGCCGTCACCACCTCCTCGAGCGTCGGTTTGACGATCGCTTCGGTGAAATAGTGCATAATTATGTCTACAATAGCCATGCAAAATTTCGTCGAGTTCCGATGGAGGAATCTTCGACAATCTACGATATACCGGAGCCCTGTCAAATCTGGACGGGAATCTGGACGAGTTTAGGGCGTGGTCTCCAGAGCCCAGCTCGGAGGTCCTTTGGAAGATCCAACCGTTCATCTACTGCGGAATTCCCATATCTATCACCCCTCCAAATTTCAGCTCGATCCGACAGTTGAAACTCCAGGAACCTTCCGATGAGTGGACCAATTTTCGGATTTGTTTTCTGCGCGAATATGGATCCGACCTGAATTCATGTTTCTTTATGAACGTGATATTGGACGACCTTTTTAGAGGAATTCTCTTCTAGGGTATTGTGCGTCGTTTTTAAACACATGCCCGTAAAATTTTAAGTCTCCCGTGAGGTCATCTTCATCATCATGCTGGTGTCAAACCAGTCCGGCAATATTGCTTCAAGGCGGCCGACCTGCGCTAGACACGTCGTCACTCTGTTGAGCCGAGCTCAACTTCTTCGGATCATCATCTCGGCAAGCCGAACAAGAGTTTGGCATTATGAAGGATAAATCATCACCAACATTGCCGCCCCACGGATTATACGGAGTGGGCACACTGGCATCGCCGCATGGTCACTTCATCAAACCAGCACTGGCCGCATCACAAGTTACGACCTGGGTCGGCATGGCCGCACTGTTACTTCTTCGAGCCAATGTCCATCATGCCGAACTACTTCAACACCTCGGCTGACATGGCAGCTACAACAACTCCTCACCGGCCCGCTCCGTCACCTCGGCTAGACCGAGGACCTGGCTATTTCTTCATCAACATACTCCGGTGACTTCGGCGTCACCAGCCGACCAGCTTCGTCACGTTAGTTGGACCGAGGGCTTCGCCTCGGCAAGCCAACCTTTGCCAGCATCACCAGGCCATCGCTTTATCGCCCATCAGGCAATGGGTGTGCGGGTCGATTCCTGATTTTGGGGGTCGCTTTTCTTCGGAATGCTACAACAAATAAACCAGGTGCTATTAATCCTAACAATTTTTGCTTGTTGGGTTTATTTTTCTTAAGGAATTATTACTCTGGTTTGTTCCATCATCTGTACACAGGTCTATCAAATGGCGGCCACATTAAAAATGGTTACGTGGTGGTTTGGTCAGTTTCCATACATAGTTCGGCGAACGCCGCATCCGGAGTCCGGACCGCCCTGCAAATTCAGGCTTTGTCACGCCTTCACTGTGTCATGCTGACGCCTGCATCGACATTGGCTTCGGCGCCAGGCCACATCTCTTTCAATAAATTATTTTTGTGAAAAGCAATTACCCTTTTTTGACCACACTATTTTATGTGTGTAGGTGATCGACTTTGACTGTGTCACGTGGTTTCTTCGGCAAGCCGACGCCGTCGCCCTAATCGGCGTAAATCGGCTCGCGTGATCACCTTGTTGGTCATGTTGCCATACCGACGTGTTCGGTTCCCTCGGGGACTTCGGCATCGCCGAGAGAGCTCTACCTCATCGAGTGTTCAACGCACATGCCATATTTCTTTTATTACTCACTTTGCATAAATTATTGATTATGCAACAATTTTTTTATTATTATTCCTATTATCTCCGGCTTGCACTATTTTCTATGCACAGGTAGATAATCCGGGCAGCGCTGTCACCGCGGCGTACCGATGTACCACGTCACCTCGGCTGACCGGGAGCTTCGTCGTCACTTCATTAACACATGTTGGGGGCTTCGGTGTCACACTGCCGGCCTGCTCCGTTGCCGCGGTCGGACTGGGGTTTTCACCTCACCCATCGACTATGCTGTATCACCACTTCATCAAGCCGAGTTCTTTACTCGGACATCTCGGGACCGGCTTGGGGGCTGGGATCTCGTCCCGCCACAATCTCGGCCTGCGTCATCAACATCGAACACATTAACCAGCTAAGTTGCCTTCATGCTCAAAGTTTTAAATTTTTAATTTGTGTTCGGTTCGACCAAGCATTATACTTTTTTGGAAAAAAGTTGCTTGTAAAAAATTTCCTTGTCCAAACATTGTTTGTGACGCACAAATTCAAATACCCCGTTTATTTGGGGGCTTCCTTTATGAAGCTTTTCCTCTTGCATATGGTTATACTTGTACGGCTTCGTTCCTTGTTCGTGTATTACGCCACAATATGCACCATATTGACTTAAGCGATTTGCAAGCTGGGTTGCCTGGCTCCTGTGCTTACCCCTACGTTCCTGATTGTTCGACTAGGGAGTAAAGGGAGCACCTCTGCGATTGTCACGACCGGGTCATCCGAGCTCTGACCTCAGACTGGGTGAAGCCGAAAGCCAGCGCTCTTATTGTTTTCAATCATGGTCGGCACACAACGGAACTCATGAGTACAAAAAATCAATTGCACAAGTCTCATAGTAATAATGAGCACCGAAGAAATGTATCGGTGGGGGTATTATTTTCTTCGAAGATGCTTCTTACACTTCGTTAGTAATATAACATAAGTTCCCTGAGCGCGATTTGTCTGTTACAGCCTTATAGCCTGATTGCCTGGTCATCGGAAACACCATCGATACTCTCGACAGGCGGAGTACATGACACTTTTCGGCCCTTGGCCGAAGAGGGAGAAGCGGACAGTCGGTTAAGACGCGTTTAAAGTTTGGGTGAACACAAATATAATATAAGTACTTCGGTACATACAATCATTATACATAAAATTCTTACCCAAATCACTTGGGGGCTCTTAAAATTTATATATGAGCTGTAAATGTCTTTTCTTCTTGGTCGTTGTCAAAACACGACAGAAGCACAATTTTTTCTTTCTCTTCCCATTTCCGGATTGGCACCGAACACTTGATATTGTTCGGACGTCATGTTTTTACTGATGTTTTTTGGTCTTCCAAGCTTATAACACTTTTAAACTATTTGTGTGTTTTCAGCACAAGTCTCGCAGTGCAACGCCGGACACCTTTAGAGATTTGGCAAAAACATTCTCGGATATTGCTATATATGCATCGGTTTCGAATTGTGTCTTCGTCAATAGTTGGGTTGCCCGGCTCCTGCACTTGCTTCCTATGTTCCGCTTTGTTCGGCTAGGCTTGCAAAGGGAGAACCACCGTGATTGTGCTTCCAGCTTACATGGTTAAGCACCTCAGTGGGGAAAGTCGAAAACTAACTGTCACAATAAGTGTAAACTGGTCAGCGATCCGATGACTGTGTTAAATGACGGGCCATTCATAACAATGGCCGAAGTGTTTACGGCTTGACCTCGACTATCGCCGAACACTATCGGGGGCTATTAACTGGCCTCCCAAACTAAATCCTCGAAATTTTGCTCTTACATTAGAGCTGAGGTTTCATGATCATGCTTAGCATGACAACCCAAAGAAAGGAACCGATATCGGGACTATTATCTTTGGAAGACATTTCTTATGTTAAACAGTAATATAACATATCTCTCTGCGTACCTTTATTTATAAAACCGTATGGCCAGATTGCCTTGTTTGTCATAAATCTTTGCCCTCCTAAAGGCTTTATAAAGTAGGACAAACACTCCTCGGCTACTGGCCGAGAAGGTTGAAGCCGATGGTCGGTCAACAAAGTTTTGTACAATGCAGATCTGAGCATTAATGACGTAAAGTACTGGGATACATAGAGGCATTACACAAAATTTGTGATTTTACTATGGATATCGATCCTTAATTCGGCCACCCGTGCCCGCATTAAGGCTCGGGGGCTACTGGGCTTCGGGCTTATTATTTACAAATATTAAAGGGGCACATCGATCCCCTGATCTGTTGTTGCCACCCGACCAGTGTCTCGGGGGCTACTGCATTGCCTGTTCAATGCAGAAAATTTTAAGTGCAATATAGTTTCCGATGAGATTTTGATCCTCGGGTTGGTTGGCCGCACCCAACCTGAGTCTCGAGGACTGAGCACGCCACTTTTTGTGTACCAAAGTATTCTTCCGAGCTAGGACTTGATCCTCAGGCCGATTTTGCAAATCAACCTGAGTCTCGGCGACTACTGGGATCAGGGGTCTTATGTCATCCTTCAGGTGCATCTCGGGTTTTAGACAGATACACACCTTGAGGGCTACTGACTATATATCTCGGCAGAGAATAAATTGCACCAATAAAAAATATTGACAAAAAATCGGCCCATAGTCGGGGTGGTGCACCACCTCGGAAGCAGTCCGGCATAAAGCTCGGGCGCTAGTGGCTGGCTCCATAGAGGGCATTTCCGGCATTAAGCTCGGCTAAACTCCTTCAACTTTTTTGGTCCAAGATGATCTATGATATTTTGGATATAGTCTGGCGTTGGAGCTTGGACACAGTCCGGCGTTGGAGCTCGGAAGCAGTCCGGCATTGGTGCTCGGCTGCAAAGGATACCTCGAATGCAGTCCGGTGTTGGAGCTCAGACACAAGAGGACACTGCCTCCCGGGAACAACTTCAAACCCGAGGTGTGGCATAAAAATAACAAGGTATTGATAAAGGCCGGAAACTTAAAGGGGCTCCTTGGATACCCGACGTATAAACTTGTCGAATGCATTTCGGCGATCCTCAAGATCGAAGATGAGAAGATTTGTTGAACCAGTTTTCAAGACCGACAACCGAAGATGAAGAATAGTTCAGAAGAATCGAGGAGCATCCCTAACTTGAAGACCGGTTCAGGGGCTACTGATGGTGTCCTGGACTAGGGGGTACTCACCACGTCATCTCCTGATCTGTTAGATTGGGCCGAGGACCCCCATGGACGTATACTCATGGGCCAGTTCGGACAGCTTCCGCATACATGGAAGATTCCACAATACTTGGTGGTCAAGACAAGGACTCCTCCCCACCTGCGTATTCGGCTAGGACTCTTGTTATCCTAGGCCTCTGGTGCATTATATAAACCGAGGCCAGGCTAGTCGATAGACAATATACATACAATCATACCATAGGCTAGCTTCTAGGGTTTAGCCTCTATGATCTCGTGGTAGATCAACTCTTGTAATACTCATATCATCAAGATCAATCAAGCAGGACATAGGGTATTATCTCCATCAAGAGGGCCCGAACCTGGGTAAACATCGTGTCCCCTGTCTCCTGTTACCATCGATTATAGACGCATAGTTCGGGACCCCCTACCCGAGATCCGCCGGTTTTGACACCGACAGGAAGAAGAAGGGGAACTTTAAGAAGAACAGCAAGCAAGTTGCTGCTCAGGAGAAGAAACCCAAGTCTGGACCTAAGCCTGAAACTGAGTGCTTCTACTGCAAGCAGACTGGTCACTGGAAGCGGAACTGCCCCAAGTATTTGGCGGATAAGAAGGATGGCAAGGTGAACAAAGGTATATGTGATATACATGTTATTGATGTGTACCTTACTAGAGCTCGCAGTAGCACCTGGGTATTTGATACTGGTTCTGTTGCTAATATTTGCAACTCGAAATAGGGACTATGGATTAAGCGAACACTGGCAAAGGACGAGGTGACGATGCGCCTGGAAAATGGTTCCAAAGTCGATGTGATCGCGGTCGGCACGCTACCTCTACATCTACCTCCGGGATTAGTATTAGACCTAAATAATTGTTATTTGGTGCCAGTGTTGAGCATGAATATTATATCTGGATCTTGTTTGATGCGAGACGCTTATTCATTTAAATCAGATAATAATGGTTGTTCTATTTATATGAGTAATATCTTTTATGGTCATGCACCCTTGAAGAGTGGTCTATTTTTGATAAATCTCGACAGTAGTGATACACATATTCATAATGTTGAAGCCAAAAGATGCAAAGTTGATAATGATAGTGCAACTTATTTGTGGCACTGCTGTTTAGGTCATATCGGTGTAAAGCGCATGAAGAAACTCCATACTGATGGACTTTTGGAACCACTTGATTATGAATCACTAGGTACTTGCGGACCGTGCCTCATGGGCAAGATGACTAAAATGTCGTTCTCTAGAACTATGGAGAGAGCAACAGATTTATTGGAAATCATACATACAGATGTATGTGGTCCGATGAATGTTGATGCTCGTGGTGGATATCGTTATTTTCTCACCTTCACAAATGATTTAAGCAGATATGGGTATATCTGCTTAATGAAGCATAAGTCTGGACCATTTCAAAAGTTCAAAGAATTTCAGAGTGAAGTTGAAAATCATCGTAACAAGAAAATAAAGTTTCTACAATCTGATCGTGGAGGAGAATATTTGAGTTACGAGTTTGGTCTATATTTGAAACAATGCGGAATAGTTTCACAACTCACGCCACCGGGAACACCACAGCGTAAAGGTGTGTCCGAACATCGTAATCGTACTTTACTCGATATGGTGTGATCTATGATGTCTCTTACAGATTTACCGCTATCATTTTAGGGATATGCTTTAGAGACGGCCGCATTCACGTTAAATAGGGCACCATCAAAATCCGTTGAGATGACGCCTTATGAACTGTGGTTTGGCAAGAAACCAAAGTTGTCATTTCTGAAAGTTTGGGGCTGCGATGCTTATGTGAAAAAGCTTCAACCTAATAAGCTCGAACCCAAATTGGAGAAATGTGTCTTCATAGGATATCCAAAGGAAACTGTTGGGTACACCTTCTATCACAGATCCGAAGGCAAGACATTCGTTGCTAAGAATGGATCCTTTCTAGAGAAGGAGTTTCTCTCGAAAGAAGTGAGTGGGAGGAAAGTGGAACTTGATGAGGTAACTACACATGCTCCTCTATTGGAAAGTAGTTCATCACAGAAACCGGTTTCTGTGACACCTACACCAATTAGTGAGGAAGTTAATGATGATGATCATGGAACTTCAGATCAAGTTACTACTGAACCTCGTAGATCAACCAGAGTAAGATCTGCACCAGAGTAGTACGGTAATCCTGTTCTGGAAGTCATGCTACTAGATCATGATGAACCTACGAACTATAAAGAAGCGATGGTGAGCTCAGATTCCGCAAAATGGCTTGAGGCCATGAAATCTGAGATGGGATCCATGTATGAGAACAAAGTATGGACTTTGGTTGACTTGCCCGATGATCGGCAAGCAATTGAAAATAAATGGATCTTCAAGAAGAAGACTGACGCTGGCGGTAATGTTATTGTCTATAAAGCTCGACTTGTTGCAAAAGGTTTTCGACAAGTTCAAGGGATTGACTACGATGAGACCTTCTCACCGTAGCGATGCTTAAGTCTGTCCGAATCATGTTAGCAATTGCCGCATTTTATGATTATGAAATTTGGCAAATGGATGTCAAAACTGCATTCCTGAATGATTTCTGGAAGAAGAGTTGTATATGATGCAACCAGAAGGTTTTGTCGATCCAAAGGGAGCTAACAAAGTGTGCAAGCTCCAGTGATCCATTTATGGACTGGTGCAAGCCTCTCGAAGTTGGAATAAACGCTTTGATAGTGTGATTAAAGCATTTGGTTTTATACAGACTTTTGGAGAAGCCTGTATTTACAAGAAAGTGAGTGGGAGCTCTGTAGCATTTCTGATATTATATGTGGATGACCTATTGCTGATTGGAAATGATATAGAATTTCTGGATAGCATAAAGGGATACTTGAATAAGAGTTTTTCAATGAAAGACCTCGGTGAAGCTGCTTACATATTGGGCATTAAGATCTATATAGATAGATCAAGACGCTTAATTGGACTTTCACAAAGCACATACCTTGACAAAGTTTTGAAGAAGTTCAAAATGGATCTAGCAAAGAAAGGGTTCTTGCCTGTGTTACAAGGTGTGAAGTTGAGTAAGACTCAATGCCCGACCACTGCAGAAGATAGATATAAAATGAAAGATGTTCCCTATGCTTCAGCCATAGGCTCTATCATGTATGCAATGTTGTGTACTAGACCTGATGTGTGCCTTGTTATAAGTCTAGCAGGGAGGTACCAAAGTAATCCAGGAGTGGATCACTGGACAGTGGTCAAGAACATCCTGAAATACTTGAAAAGGACTAAGGATATGTTTCTCGTTTATGGAGGTGACAAAGAGCTCATCGTAAACGATTACGTTGATGCAAGCTTTACACTGATTCGGACGATTCTAAATCGCAAACCGGATACGTGTTTACATTGAACGGTGCAGCTGTCCGTTGGTGCAGTTCTAAACAAAGCATTATGGCGGGATCTACATGTGAAGCGGAGTACATAGCTGCTTCAGAAGCAGCAAATGAAGGAGTCTGGATGAAGGAGTTCATATCCGATCTAGGTGTCATACCTAGTGCATCGGGTCCAATAAAAATCTTTTGTGACAATACTGGTGCAATTGCCTTGGCGAAGGAATCCAGATTTCACAAGAGAACCAAACACATCAAGAGACGCTTCAATTCCATCCGGGATGTTGCAGACCTGTTGACTAATCCTCTTCCACGAGCAAAACATGATCATCACCAAGGCTCCATGGGTGTTAGAATGATTACTGTGTAATCTAGATTATTGACTCTAGTGCAAGTGGGAGACTGAAGGAAATATGCCCTAGAGGCAATAATAAAGTTATTATTTATTTCCTTATATCATGATAGATGTTTATTATTCATGCTAGAATTGTATTAACCGGAAACATAATTGTGACGCCCGGGTAATTAAGCTACAGTAATCCCCGCTAATGATGCCATGACACCTCGGTTACTGTGGATAATCTCGCGTTAGTTCGAAACGATTCATATTCAAAATTTGAATTTAAGTTAAACAATTAAAGTTTTCAAAAGTCGAAACTAAATTGTTCCTAATGTGTCTAGTAATCCTTAGTAAATATTGGTGGATAAATTATCTTTTAATAAAATATTTAAATGCACTAAAGTAATAGAAATGACAGCAAAAACAATTAATTAGATGCCTTTTATAAAGTTATAATAATAAAACTAAATTAGTAGTGTGCCAAAATAATTGTGGCAGTGGACTAATTAGTAATACTAATTTAGGTGCTGACTAGGTATTTTATGAAACTAAAATAAAAGAAACTTTAAATGAAAACATTAAAGAAAATAAGTAAAAAAAAAA
>NC_041380.1:302995772-303002824 GCF_002162155.2 Triticum dicoccoides | reverse complement strand
AAGCTTTGACCGGTCAACTGGGTCCCCCTTGGCCCACCTGTCAGCCTCTGGGTACACATCTGTGTACACAGAGCGGGGTACTTGTAGCATTTTAGCTTCTATTTCAAATTAAAATAAATTCAAAAAATGATTTAAATCTTTTAAAATTAATATAAAATAAACCGTAGCTCGGATGAAAATACTTTCTACATGAAAGTTGCTCAGAACGACGAGACGAATTCGGATACGCAGCCCGTTCGTCCACCACACCCCCCTAACCTATCAAACACGCAACTTTCCCCCTCCGGCTCCTCTGCCCGAAAACACGAAACACCGGGAATACTTCCCCGGGGGTTTTCCCCCCTTCACCGGTATCACCTACTACCGCGTTAGGGCACACCGAACACCGTGTATTGCCTTGATATATTTTGTGGTGCTTTGTTTGCTCTGTATTCATTATTTCTTCCCCCTCTTCTCTCCGGTAGACTACGAGACCGACGCTGCTGCTGACCAGTTCGACTACGGAGTTGACGACCCTCTCTCTTGCCAGAGCAACTAGGCAAGCCCCCCCTTTGATCACCAGATATCGCCTACTCTTCTCTATACTGCTTGCATTAGAGTAGTGTAGCATGTTACTGCTTTCCGTTAATCCTATTCTGATGCATAGCCTGTCATTGCTGCTACAGTCATTGATACCTTACCCGCAATCCTAAATGCTTAGTATAGGATGCTAGTGTTCCATCAGTGGCCCTACACTCTTGTCCGTCTGCCATGCTATACTACTGGGCTGTGATCACTTCGGGAGGTGATCACGGGCATATACTATATACTTTACACTGTTACATTACCTGTGATACTGTTCGGAGTTGGGGGCTGAAAGGACAGGTGGCTCCATCCAGGTAGTGGTGGGCCTGAGTTCCCGACGGCCCCCGACTGTTACTTTGTGGCGGAGCGACAGGGCAGGTTGAGACCACCTAGGAGACAGGTGGGCCTGGCCTTGTTCGGCATTCGCGGATACTTAACACGCTTAACGAGATTTTGGTATTTGATCTGAGTTGGCTACGAGCCTATACGCACTAACCATCTACGCGGGAGTAGTTATGGGTATCCCGACGTCGTGGTATCAGCCGAAGCACTTCAGACGTCAGCGACGGAGCGGCGCGCGCCGAATTGGACTGGAACGCCACTAGGCTAGGTCTGCTTTCGGCCGCCCATGCAACGTGCAGGTGTGCTCAGGGCGATGGGCCCAGACCCCTGCGCGCTTAGGTTTATTCCGGCGTGCTGGCCTCTCTGTTTTGCCTAGGTGGGGCTGCGACGTGTTGATCTTCCGCGGCCGGGCATGACCCAGGAAAGTGTGTCCGGCCAAATGGGATCAAGCGTGTTGGGTAAGTTGGTGCACCCCTGCAGGGAAGTTAATCTATTCGAATAGCCGTGATCTTCGGTAACAGGACGACTTGGAGTTGTACCTTGACCTTATGACAACTAGAACCGGATACTTAATAAAACACACCCTTCCAAGTGCCAGATACAACCGGTGGTCGCTCTCCCTCAGGGATACGAGGGGAGGATCGCCGGGTAGGATTATGCTATGAGATGCTACTCGGAGATGCTACTTGGAGATGCAACTTGGAGGACTTCAAGCTACTCTCTTCTACTTGATGCAAGACGGTGGCTGCGAGAAGCGTAGTCTTCGACAGGATTAGTTATCCCCCTCTTATTCTGGCATTCTGCAGTTCAGCCCACTGATATGGCCTCCTTACACATATACGCATGCATATGTAGTGTAGTTCCTTGCTTGCGAGTACTTTGGATGAGTACTCACGGTTGCTTTCTCCCCCCTTTTTCCCCTTTCCCTTCTTTCTGGTTGTCGCAACCAGATGCTGGAGTCCAGGAGCCAGACGCCACCGTCGACGACGACCCCTACTACACCGGAGGTGCCTACTTCTACGTGCAGACCGCTGACGACGACCAGGAGTAGTTTAGGAGGATCCCAGGCAGGAGGCCTGCGCCTCTTTCGATCTGTATCCCAGTTTGTGCTAGCCATCTTATGGCAACTTGTTTAACTTATGTCTGTACTCAGATATTGTTGCTTCCGCTGACTCGTCTATGATCGAGCACTTGTATTCGAGCCCTCGAGGCCCCTGGCTTGTATTATGATGCTTGTATGACTTATTTTATTTGTAGAGTTGTGTTGTGATATCTTCTCGTGAGTCCCTGATCTTGATCGTACACATTTGCGTGCATGATTAGTGTACGATTGAATCGGGGGCGTCACAAGTTGGTATCAGAGCCGACTGCCTGTAGGAATCCCCCTTCCACACTCCTTGGCCGAAGTCGAGTCTAGACGTTGCAAAAACTTTTAGTAACATGGCTGTGTGGCCCATGGGCCCACGTCGCCATCGGGTGGTAGTAGGATCTTTTACTCCTCGACCTATACTCTGGGACTCTGATCTCTCTACTATTCGGGTTAAATGAATTTGCTAACTCTAAGATTAGGATCTCGTGATCGCATCCACCCGAAGAGCCCCTTATTGCAGAGGATCGCCTGCTACATCAGAAGATTCCGAAGATACTCTCTGATGTTCTCTCGAGACTTGTGCCCATCATTTTGGCTATTCCTGACCACCGATAAATCCGTATGGATAACTACTTACACTTGCCATTCATACGATCATCCCCCATTGATCTTGTTATTACAAGATACCCCGAAGTTTTCTCTATTGTTCCGAGAATACTTTGTGCCTACTGCCTAGCAGTTCTTTGCCACATGAATACCCCTTCGAATAAATCCTCGCACTTGTCGAGTATCCGCTCATCCCCAGTTGTTCATGTGTTTCACAAAAGTCTTCGAAATAATATTCAATCTTCCGAAAATCCTCTGGAGCCTTTGGCTCTTGAAATTCTTGCTTGCTTGGATTATGGTTAATCCCATAAGTCTCGTAGTCTTAATGACATTCATTGTCATTATCATTTTGAGTCTGTTGACTCAATATGTTTGCGAACACACGCAATCATCATTGATCCTTATAAATTACCTTTCCGGCTGAGCTTCCATTCTTTTAACTGGAGTTGGTTCTCGACCAATCCAATTGTCGTTGGTTGTACCCTAAGGCTATTCAACTTATCCATCCCTAATCAGAGCATTGCTTTTGATCCCTTGATTTGGAAATCATAATTCCTTTGCCTTTGACAATTGAGTTAGTCAGTTGTTTCTATAATCTGATCTCCTTGCATTCTTCTTCCTCTAGTTGAGTACCGATACTCGTATCAGATCCCTTGTGGACCATCAAGTCCTTTGTTGGATTTATCTGACAACGCCCTTCATATTCAATAACCTTGTGAGCCTTTCCTCGGATACATAATGCCTTTGGTAAATTGTATCCTCTGCTTTTCTCAACCATGCTCTGCCATCGAGTTTGTGTTATTTACTCTTGAAACTTGTGGTATATGTTTCTAAGAAGCCCCTATGGGTTGAACATATGCCTTCTCTAAACGGTGTGAACCCGAAAGTTTTCACGAGTCATACCCTTCTGGTGCTTCATCAGACAAAATTTCAACACTACAACTTCATCGAACATGAGAAGTGAATGAAAGGTTATGCATTGGAGAAGTGGGAGTCGACCTTGAACTTGTTTTCATGCCCATGGACGCGATATATATCCTATCATGAAAGCTTCTTGTAACAATAACTATTTCCTTGATAACTAACCTATGGTATCTGTGAATTTATCCCTTGCAACCGTGGTTCCGACCATGATTGTTCTTCTTTGATCTCATTTCTCGGACAAGTTAAAACAATTGTCTTCTATGGATCAATACACCAGTCCAACCTTTACTTTGATCTTGTGTAAAGTATTAACCCCCTGGTATCTCGAGATTATCATGGAACTGCATAACTTTTTATGAGTTCTTCATCAAGTGCTACCTTCCCACCGATTTCAATTTTTCGCGGGCTCTGAGTTATTGAACACTCAAAGACACCGATAACTGAACCGAGTCCGCTCTTCGGTTCAACAACTCTTCAGTAAGCTTCTATAAGTACGAGTTTGTACCCGATCACGCCATTCCTAGCCTGTTTGGCTATATCATTGTCGTGACGATTCTAACTGTGCTACCTGGTCCTTATTCTCGGAGCACCAATTTTCGACGATGAACTAACCTTACGTCGATCCTCATCGTCATATCATTTCGCCTGGAACAACAAGCTTGGTTTCGAGTTTGTGTCATACCCTTGGTTCCAATAACCTTTCACTTCATCATTACTTTGACTTGATGTCGTCGCCGATCGATTACATCTTCATGAACTCTCGCGACAAAGGTGTCGTGATCGTCAACATTCTGAGCTCATCCAGGATATCAATTGGATTCATGATAAGAAATACCATCCTGGCCTCGATGAATTGTATTATCATCGACCACTTTATTGCCTTCCCACCAACACAAGCTTGTTCATGTTTGGTGTTATACCTTGAGTTCCTTGCTGTCCAGCAAATGATCTTCCTTACCTCGGAAGTATTACCATCTCTTTTTGTCAAGAATGTGGTGAGAATTTCACCACCTCTTAATAATTCTTGATATCATAATACTTCTTGCCATCTTCGTTCACTCCTTGGTCCCCGTATTGTTTTCAACCGGAATACCGACAATGGAGCTATGACGTGTGAATTCAAAACTTCTAGCAACCCTATTGCTTTGAAGTGAATGGGCGATAGTTCATTCTAAGTCCTTCGCTAATTGAATCACCATTCTGACATTGGTCGTGCAACCCAACCCATATTTCGGGCGCACATTTCAACCAATGTTTAATTGTGTATGTTTTCCTCGAGCATACTTCCTTATATCATTTGATCTGGCAAATGTTATCTCCTTGTTCACTTAATGGTGGAAATCCATCTTTTGGGGAATCTCGGCGAATTGCCGTTGAGTTCACCAGACACCTCCTTGTCCACTCCTTGGGTTAATGATGAACTCTTGTTAATGGAAGTCACTTCATAGTTCATTTCCCGAGAATCTTATAGTGTCATCCCATCAATTGGTGTTGCACCTTTCTTCCCAGGCATCCTGAGCCTGAGGTATCCTGACACCAATCATACCTGAATCTCCGTCAGATATGATGGTTAGGACAACTTTCCAAGAGTTATGATATTGATCCTTTGATGACCCGGTAACATGATGTCATGCCTAGCACCCCCCCCCCCCCGGCTGGAGGACCTATCATTATAGATTCCTTTTCAGCAAGGTTATCCATTCATCCATGAGGAAATTGTAAGACTTATTCTACAAGATATTCCTGATGGATCCTTCGTGTTACCAAAGTCTGATCTTCACACGAAGACCATGTCAAGGCTATCTCGAAGCATGTCAATGGTACTCCGATTTTCAACAGGAACATTTGAAGCACGATGCTAAATTTTATTTATCATTTATCCTAACTCCGTTGTATGGGTAATGTCATGATATTTCTCTCCCCTTTCCTGAAGGGTTTTCTACGTTATATCCTATCATGGATATCATCCTCTGCTTGTCCTTGGGAAGGAATTACCCCTGAAATATGTGTGTATACACATTTTCCTCCCCATTGTTTTGATTAAACCTGGAAATCACCTTTCCTTTCCATTGGTTTATTTAAACCTTTCTATGATCTATATGATATAAACAGTAATAATTCCCTACTTGTGCAAACACCTTGGTGTACAACTCGGTCAGTGAGACCCTATTACTTTTGTTGATGACATTTCGGTAACCACCGATGGACGGGAACTTTGCCTATTAGTCCGCCTCGTCCAACGAGCAGGAAAATGGTTCTCTTCGTCCCTCGCCCTTGGTATCGACGTTGTTGCCGACTTAATCAACAGGCTACCCTCTGACATGCCTTGCTTGCATGATCGCGCAAGACGTCTCCGCCCTTCCTACTTTTAACCCACATGGTGGGCCATAACCCACAGTTCCACCAGGATCGAAACCTGACTCTCCTGTACACCCTCATGTTTCCAAAGTTATTCCTCGCGCGTGGACTCGTAAGTAATTCATGAGCCACCTTTCCGACGAGATCATCAATTCTGGCATCGGACACAATAATTATCCCGTTGCTTTGAAACCACTTTCACCTTCTGACTAGGCCTTGAACGATTGCCTGGCTGCTTGAAACTTCTTATTGTACCTCCCAACTTTACTCTCGATGTCTTTTAAATGTTCAAACTCGAGAGGTACTCATATGCTCATTCATGGGTTAAACCCAGATTATAACACTTATAACATTCTGTCGTTGCCGACCTGCCCCGTTACCTATTCGTAAATGCGATGGAGTTCCCGAAGAAAAGAGCCGACTTCATCATGAGGACCTGAAACAGAGAAATGAAGACATCAATGAAAGGGATCAACCTCTTCGAAAGGGCAGCCAAGACCGAGAAGACTCGTTAGGTTTTTCGCTACCAACACCTTTCCCCCATTACTCCACCGCTTAAATCTCGGGACGAGATTTCTTGTAGTGGAGGAGAATTGTGACGCCCGGGTAATTAAGCTACAGTAATCCCCGCTAATGATGCCATGACACCTCGGTTACTATGGATAATCTCGCGTTAGTTCGAAACGATTCATATTCAAAATTTGAATTTAAGTTAAACAATTAAAGTTTTCAAAAGTCGAAACTAAATTGTTCCTAATGTGTCTAGTAATCCTTAGTAAATATTGGTGGATAAATTATCTTTTAATAAAATATTTAAATGCACTAAAGTAATCGAAATGACAGCAAAAACAATTAATTAGATGCCTTTTATAAAGTTATAATAATAAAACTAAATTAGTAGTGTGCCAAAATAATTGTGGCAGTGGACTAATTAGTAATACTAATTTAGGTGCTGACTAGGTATTTTATGAAACTAAAATAAAAGAAACTTTAAATGAAAACATTAAAGAAAATAAGTAAAAAAAAAAGCAAACCCCCCATCACTGGGCTTCGGCCCAGCAGGCCACCAGCCCAACTGGGCAAAGGCCCAACCGGCCGGCCCACCCCACTCCCTTAACCCCCTGGTGCCGAAACCCTAGGCACCGACACCCCCCCACTCCCCGTACTC
>NC_041380.1:302990108-302995141 GCF_002162155.2 Triticum dicoccoides | reverse complement strand
CTCAGTGCTCGTTCTGGATCGGGGCATGGAACCGCCGTCGCCAGCCACGATCGCCGGAGCCACCCCCTCGTCTACCTCCACCTCGCCGGACGCCTCTTCATCATCTCGTCCCCGCCGCCCGAAGCTCCTCCGCCCCGACCCGACGCCGTCGCCCGTCGTCGTCGGACCACCTCGTTGGACCGCCTTCGTCGCCCGCTTCCTCGTCCTCCTCCTCGACGGCCTCACCAGGCCTCGTCGTCCCCCTTCTCTCCTCGCACGTGAGGACCCCTTCTCCTTCCCTCCTCTGCCCTCGCTCCCGCACGGTCCCCGTCCTCGTCCTCGCTCGCCTGGGGCACACTCGAACCCGCGGTCACCGCGCCCCCGTCTGTCCCGCGCTGCGTCTCGCTGCCGTCGTCGCCCCGTTCCCCTCCGCGCGGGCGCTCGCGCTCACAGCGCGTCGACCACGCCCGTCCATCGCGGCGCCCACCATGTTCACTGGCCACGCTCGCGGGCCTCTGGCCGTGCCAGTTGTCGCGCCCGCTCGCCCAGCCGCGGCCCAGTGCGCGCCCGCTCACACCACCGCACCTCGCTGTGCCGCCCCGCTCCGGCCACTATCACCGGCGCCGGGCCAGGCACCGCCCCCCTTCACCTGTTGGCCGCAGCGCCCTACCGGGCGGGCTGGAGCCCGAGAACTGCCACCCACGACCCGTTAAGGCCCCTGTCCGAATGACAAGTGGGACCCGCCCCAAAAAACGATTAAAAAAGTAATAATAAAAAGAATTAAAATTAACTAATTAATTAAGCGGCTTAATTAACTTAACTTTAGTTAACCTGCTAGTTAACTAATTAAACTATAATTAGGTAAATAAGAGAATGACAGGGGGGGCCCACCCCTGTTGACCAGTCAAGCTTTGACCGGTCAACTGGGTCCCCCTTGGCCCACCTGTCAGCCTCTGGGTACACATCTGTGTACACAGAGCGGGGTACTTGTAGCATTTTAGCTTCTATTTCAAATTAAAATAAATTCAAAAAATGATTTAAATCTTTTAAAATTAATATAAAATAAACCGTAGCTCGGATGAAAATACTTTCTACATGAAAGTTGCTCAGAACGACGAGACGAATTCGGATACGCAGCCCGTTCGTCCACCACACCCCCCTAACCTATCAAACACGCAACTTTCCCCCTCCGGCTCCTCTGCCCGAAAACACGAAACACCGGGAATACTTCCCCGGGGGTTTTCCCCCCTTCACCGGTATCACCTACTACCGCGTTAGGGCACACCGAACACCGTGTATTGCCTTGATATATTTTGTGGTGCTTTGTTTGCTCTGTATTCATTATTTCTTCCCCCTCTTCTCTCCGGTAGACTACGAGACCGACGCTGCTGCTGACCAGTTCGACTACGGAGTTGACGACCCTCTCTCTTGCCAGAGCAACCAGGCAAGCCCCCCCTTTGATCACCAGATATCGCCTACTCTTCTCTATACTGCTTGCATTAGAGTAGTGTAGCATGTTACTGCTTTCCGTTAATCCTATTCTGATGCATAGCCTGTCATTGCTGCTACAGTCATTGATACCTTACCCGCAATCCTAAATGCTTAGTATAGGATGCTAGTGTTCCATCAGTGGCCCTACACTCTTGTCCGTCTGCCATGCTATACTACTGGGCTGTGATCACTTCGGGAGGTGATCACGGGCATATACTATATACTTTACACTGTTACATTACCTGTGATACTGTTCGGAGTTGGACAGGTGGCTCCATCCAGGTAGTGGTGGGCCTGAGTTCCCGACGGCCCCCGACTGTTACTTTGTGGCGGAGCGACAGGGCAGGTTGAGACCACCTAGGAGACAGGTGGGCCTGGCCTTGTTCGGCATTCGCGGATACTTAACACGCTTAACGAGATCTTAGTATTTGATCTGAGTTGGCTACGAGCCTATACGCACTAACCATCTACGCGGGAGTAGTTATGGGTATCCCGACGTCGTGGTATCAGCCGAAGCACTTCAGACGTCAGCGACGGAGCGGCGCGCGCCGAATTGGACTGGAACGCCACTAGGCTAGGTCTGCTTTCGGTCGCCCACGCAACGTGCAGGTGTGCTCAGGGCGATGGGCCCAGACCCTTGCGCGCTTAGGTTTAGACTGGCGTGCTGGCCTCTCTGTTTTGCCTAGGTGGGGCTGCGACGTGTTGATCTTCCGCGGCCGGGCATGACCCAGGAAAGTGTGTCCGGCCAAATGGGATCAAGCGTGTTGGGTAAGTTGGTGCACCCCTGCAGGGAAGTTAATCTATTCGAATAGCCGTGATCTTCGGTAACAGGACGACTTGGAGTTGTACCTTGACCTTATGACAACTAGAACCGGATACTTAATAAAACACACCCTTCCAAGTGCCAGGTACAACCGGTGGTCGCTCTCCCTCAGGGATACGAGGGGAGGATCGCCGGGTAGGATTATGCTATGAGATGCTACTTAGAGATGCTACTTGGAGATGCAACTTGGAGGACTTCAAGCTACTCTCTTCTACTTGATGCAAGACGGTGGCTGCGAGAAGCGTAGTCTTCGACAGGATTAGCTATCCCCCTCTCATTCTGGCATTCTACAGTTCAGCCCACTGATATGGCCTCCTTACGCATATACGCATGCATATGTAGTGTAGTTCCTTGCTTGCGAGTACTTTGGATGAGTACTCACGGTTGCTTTCTCCCCCCTTTTTCCCCTTTCCCTTCTTTCTGGTTGTCGCAACCAGATGCTGGAGTCCAGGAGCCAGACGCCACCGTCGACGATGACCCCTACTACACCGGAGGTGCCTACTTCTACGTGCAGACCGCTGACGACGACCAGGAGTAGTTTAGGAGGATCCCAGGCAGGAGGCCTGCGCCTCTTTCGATCTGTATCCCAGTTTGTGCTAGCCATCTTATGGCAACTTGTTTAACTTATGTCTGTACTCAGATATTGTTGCTTCCGCTGACTCGTCTATGATCGAGCACTTGTATTCGAGCCCTCGAGGCCCCTGGCTTGTATTATGATGCTTGTATGACTTATTTTATTTGTAGAGTTGTGTTGTGATATCTTCCCGTGAGTCCCTGATCTTGATCGTACACATTTGCGTGCATGATTAGTGTACGATTGAATCGGGGGCGTCACAATAATACATGTGTGAATACATAGACAAACATATTGTCACTAGTATGCCTCTACTTGACTAGCCCGTTGATCAAAGATGGTTATGTTTCCTGACCATAGACATGAGTTGTCATTTGATTAACGGGGTCACATCATTAGGAGAATGATGTGATTGACATGACCCATTCCGTTAGCTTAGCACCCGATCGTTTAGTATGTTGCTATTGCTTTGTTCATGACTTATACATGTTCCTATGACTATGAGATTATGCAACTCCCGTTTACCGGAGGAACACTTTGTGTGCTACCAAACGTCACAACGTAACTGGGTGATTATAAATGTGCTCTACAGGTGTCTCCAAAGGTACTTGTTGGGTTGGCGTATTTCGATATTAGGATTTGTCACTCCGATTGTCGGAGAGGTATCTTTGGGCCCTCTCGGTAATGCACATCACTTAAGCCTTGCAAGCATTGCAACTAATGAGTTAGTTGCGAGATGAAGTATTACAGAACGAGTAAAGAGACTTGCCGGTAACGAGATTGAACTAGGTATTGAGATACCGACGATCGAATCTCGGGCAAGTAACATACCGATGACAAAGGGAACAACGTATGTTGTTGTGCGGTTTGACCGATAAAGATCTTCGTAGAATATGTGGGAGCCAATATGAGCATCTAGGTTCTGCTATTGTTTATTGACCAGAGTGAAGGAAATATGCCCTAGAGGCAATAATAAAGTTATTATTTATTTCCTTATATCATGATAAATGTTTATTATTCATGCTAGAATTGAATTAACTGGAAACATAATACATGTGTGAATACATAGACAAACAAAGTGTCACTAGTATGCCTCTACTTGACTAGCTCGTTAATCAAAGATGGTTATGTTTCCTAACCATGAACAATGAGTTGTTATTTGATTAACGGGATCACATCATTAAGTGAATGATCTGATTGACATGACCCATTCCATTAGCTTAGCACCCGATCGTTTAGTATGTTGCTATTGCTTTCTTCATGACTTATACATGTTCCTATAACTATGAGATTATGCAACTCCCGTTTACCAGAGGAATACTTTGGGTGCTACCAAACGTCACAACGTAACTGGGTGATTATAAAGGAGTACTACAGGTGTCTCCAAAGGTACATGTTGGGTTGGCGTATTTCGAGATTAGGTTTTGTCACTCTGATTATCGGAGAGGTATCTCTGGGCCCTCTCGGTAATGCACATCACTTAAGCCTTGCAAGCATTGCAACTAATGAGTTAGTTGCGGGATGATGTATTACAGAACGAGTAAAGAGACTTGCCGGCAACGAGATTGAACTAGGTATTGGAATACCGACGATCGAATCTCGGGCAAGTAACATACCGATGACAAAGGGAACGACGTATGTTGTTATGCGGTCTGACTAATAAAGATCTTCGTAGAATATGTAGGAGCCAATATGGGCATCCAGGTCCCGCTATTGGTTATTGACCGGAGATGTGTCTCGGTCATGTCTACATTGTTCTCGAACCCGTAGGGTCCGCATGCTTAAGGTTACGATGACAGTTATATTATGAGTTTATGCATTTTGATGTACCGAAGGTTGTTCGGAGTCCCGGATGTGATCACGGACATGACGAGGAGTCTCTAAATGGTCGAGACATAAAGATTCATATATTGGAAGCCTATGTTTGGATATCGGAAGTGTTCCGGGTGAAATCGGGATTTTACCGGAGTACCGGGAGGTTACCGGAACCCCCCGGGAGCTATATGGGCCATGATGGGCCTTAGTGGAAAAGAGAAGAGGCAGCCCCTCATGGGCCGCGCGCCCCTCCCCTCCCTTGGTCCGAATAGGACAAGGAGAGGGGGCCGGCCCCTCTCTCTCTTTTCCCCCCTCCGCGAATCCTATTCCAACTAGGATTGGGGGGGGGGG
>NC_041380.1:302980840-302989543 GCF_002162155.2 Triticum dicoccoides | reverse complement strand
CTCCTTGGCCGGCCAGCCTCCCCCCTTTAGTCCTTTATATACGGAGGCAGGGGCACCCCAGAGACACACAAGTTGATCCACGTGATCTTTTCCTTAGCCGTGTGCGGCGCCCCCAGCCACCATAGTCCTCGATAATATTGTAGCGGAGTTTAGGTGAAGCCCTGCTGCAGTAGTACATCAAGATCGTCACCACGCCGTCGTGCTGACGGAACTCTTCCCCGACACTTTGCTGGATCGGAGTCCGGGGATCGTCATCGAGCTGAACGTGTGCTAAAACTCGGAGGTGCCGTAGTTTTGGTGCTTGATTGGTCGGGCCGTGAAGACGTACGACTACATCAACCAAATGCTTCCGTTGTCGATCTACTAGGTATGTAGATCATACTCTCCCCTCTCGTTGCTATGCATCACATGATCTTGCGTGTGTGTAGGAATTTTTTTGAAATTACTACGTTCCCCAACAGTGGCATCCGAGCCTAGGTTTTATATGTTGATGTTATATGCACGAGTAGAACACAAGTGAGTTGTGGGCGATATAAGTCATACTGCTTACCAGCATGTCATACTTCGGTTCGGCGGTATTGTTGGATGAAGTGGCCCATACCGACATTACGCGTACGCTTACGCGAGACCGGTTCTCCCGATGTGCTTTGCACAGAGGTGGCTTGTGGGTGACAATTTCTCCAACTTTAGTTGAACTGAGTGTGGCTACGCCCGGTCCTTGCGAAGGTTAAAACAGCACCAACTTGACAAACTATCGTTGTGGTTTTGATGCATAGGTAAGATTGGTTCTTGCTTAAGCCCGTAGCAGCCACGTAAAACTTGCAACAACAAAGTAGAGGACATCTAACTTGTTTTGGCAGGGCATGTTGTGATGTGATATGGTCAAGACATGATGCTGATTTTTATTGTATGAGATGATCATGTTTTGTAACCGAGTTATCGGCAACTGGCAGGAGCCATATGGTTGTCGCTTTATTGTATGCAATGCAATCGCGCTGTAATGCTTTACTTTATCACTAAACGGTAGCGATAGTCGTGGAAGCACAAGCTTGGCGAGACGACAACGATGCTACGATGGTGATCAAGGTGTCGCGCCGGTAACGATGGTGATCACGACGGTGCTTCGGAGGTGGAGATCACAAGCGCAAGATGATGATGGCCATATCATATCACTTTTATTGATTGCATGTGATGTTTATCTTTTATGCATCTTATCTTGCTTTGATTGATGGTAGCATTATAAGATGATCTCTCACTAAATTATCAAGAAGTGTTCTCCCTGAGTATGCACCGTTGCGAAAGTTCTTCGTGCTGAGACACCACGTGATGATCGGGTGTGATAGGCTCTACGTTCAAATACAACGGGTGCAAAACAGTTGCACACGCGGAATACTCAGGTTATACTTGACGAGCCAAGCATATACAGATATGGCCTCGGAACACGGAGACCGAAAGGTCGAGCGTGAATCATATAGTAGATATGATCAACATAGTGATGTTCACCAATGAAACTACTCCATCTCACGTGATGATCAGACATGGTTTAGTTGATTTGGATCACGTAATCACTTAGAGGATTAGAGGGATGTCTATCTAAGTGGGAGTTCTTTAAGTAAATTAACTGAACTTAAATTTATCATGAAACTTAGTACCTGATAAGTATCTTGCTTGTTTATGCTTGTTTGTAGATAGATGGCTCGTGCTGTTGTTCCGTTGAATTTTAATGCGTTCCTTGAGAAAGCAAAGTTGAAAGATGATGGTAGCAATTACATGGACTGGGTCCGTAACTTGAGGATTATCCTCATTGCTGCACAGAAGAATTACGTCCTGGAAGCACCGCTGGGTGCCAGGCCTGCTGCAGGAGCAACGCCGGATGTTATGAACGTCTGGCAGAGCAAAGCTGATGACTACTCGATAGTTCAGTGTGCCATGCTTTACGGCTTAGAATCGGGACTTCAACGACGTTTTGAACGTCATGGAGCATATGAGATGTTCCAGGAGTTGAAGTTAATATTTCAAGCAAATGCCCGGATTGAGAGATATGAAGTCTCCAATAAGTTCTATAGCTGCAAGATGGAGGAGAACAGTTTTGTTAGTGAGCATATACTCAAAATGTCTGGGTATAATAATCACTTGATTCAATTGGGAGTTAATCTTCCAGATGATTGCGTCATTGACAGAATTCTCCAATCACTGCCACCAAGCTACAAGAGCTTCGTGATGAACTATAATATGCAAGGGATGAATAAGACTATTCCCGAGCTCTTCGCGATGCTGAAAGCTGCGGAGGTAGAAATCAAGAAGGAGCATCAAGTGTTGATGGTCAACAAGACCACTAGTTTCAAGAAAAAGGGCAAAGGAAAGAAGAAGGGGAACTTCAAAAAGAACGGCAAGCAAGTTGCTACTCAAGAGAAGAAACCCAAACCTGGACCTAAGCCTGAAACTGAGTGCTTCTATTGCAAGCAGACTGGTCACTGGAAGCAGAACTGCCCCAAGTATTTGGCGGATAAGAAGGATGGCAAGGTGAACAAAGGTATATGTGATATACATGTTATTGATGTGTACCTTACTAATGCTCGCAGTAGCACCTGGGTATTTGATACTGGTTCTGTTGCTAATATTTGCAACTCGAAACAGGGACTACGGATTAACCGAAGATTGGCTAAGAACGAGGTGACGATGCACGTGGGAAACGTTTCCAAAGTCGATGTGATCGCAGTCGGCACGCTACCTCTACATCTACCTTCGGGATTAATTTTAGACCTAAATAATTGTTATTTGGTGCCAGCGTTAAGCATGAACATTATATCTGGATCTTGTTTGATGCGAGACGGATATTCATTTAAATCATAGAATAATGGTTGTTCTATTTATATGAGTAATATCTTTTATGGTCATGCACCCTTGAAGAGTGGTCTATTCTTGTTGAATCTCGATAGTAGTAACACACATATTCATAATGTTGAAGCCAAAAGATGCAGAGTTGATAATGATAGTGCAACTTATTTGTGGCACTGCCGTTTAGGTCATATCGGTGTAAAGCGCATGAAGAAACTCCATACTGATGGACTTTTGGAACCACTTGATTATGAATCACTTGGTACTTGCGAACCGTGCCTCATGGGCAAGATGACCAAAACGCCGTTCTTCGGTACTATGGAGAGAGCAACAGATTTGTTGGAAATCATACATAAAGATGTATGTGGTCCGATGAATATTGAGGCTCATGGCGGATATCATTATTTTCTCACCTTCACAGATGATTTGAGCAGATATGGGTATATCTACTTAATGAAACATAAGTCTGAAACATTTGAAAAGTTCAAAGAATTTCAGAGTGAAGTTGAAAATCATCGTAACAAGAAAATAAAGTTTCTACGATCTGATCGTGGAGGAGAATATTTGAGTTACGAGTTTGGTGTACATTTGAAAAATTGTGGAATAGTTTCGCAACTCACGCCACCCGGAACACCACAGCGTAATGGTGTGTCCGAACGTTGTAATCGTACTTTACTAGATATGGTGCGATCTATGATGTCTCTTACTGATTTACCGCTATCGTTTTGGGGGTACGCTCTAGAGACGGCCA
Organism: Triticum dicoccoides; assembly: GCF_002162155.2. Taxonomy (NCBI): domain Eukaryota; kingdom Viridiplantae; phylum Streptophyta; class Magnoliopsida; order Poales; family Poaceae; genus Triticum; species Triticum dicoccoides. The sequence continues at coordinate 302,985,954 of NC_041380.1, read as the reverse complement.
CATTCACGTTAAATAGGGCACCATCAAAATCCGTTGAGACGACGCCTTATGAACTGTGGTTTGGCAAGAAACCAAAGTTGTCGTTTCTGAAAGTTTGGGGCTGCGATGCTTATGTGAAAAAGCTTCAACCTGATAAGCTCGAACCCAAATCGGAGAAATGTGTCTTCATAGGATATCCAAAGGAGACTATTGGATACACCTTCTATCACAGATCCGAAGGCAAGACTTTTGTTGCTAAATTCGGAAACTTTCTAGAGAAGGAGTTTCTCTCGAAAGAAGTGAGTGGGAGGAAAGTAGAACTTCACGAGGTAACTGTACCTACTCCCTTATTGGAAAGTAGTACATCACAAAAAACTGTTTCTGTGACACCTACACCAGTTAGCGAGGAAGCTAATGATGATGATCATGAAACTTCAGAAGAAGATACTACTGAACCTCGTAGATCAACCAGAGTAAGATCCGCACCAGAGTGGTACGGTAATCCCGTTCTGGAAGTCATGCTACTAGATCATGATGAACCTACGAACTATGAAGAAGCGATGGTGAGCCCAGATTCCGCAAAGTGGCTTGAAGCCATGAAATCTGAGATGGGATCCATGTATGAGAACAAAGTATGGACTTTGGTTGACTTGCCCGATGATCGGCGAGCAATTGAGAATAAATGGATCTTCAAGAAGAAGACTGACGCTGACGGTAATATTACTGTCTACAAAGCTCGACTTGTCACAAAAGGTTTTCGGCAAGTTCAAGGGATTGACTATGATGAGACCTTCTCACCTGTAGCGATGCTTAAGTCTGTCTGAATCATGTTAGCAATTGCCGCATTTTATGATTATGAAATTTGGCAGATGGATGACAAAACTGCATTCCTGAATGGATTTCTGGAAGAAGAGTTGTATATGATGCAACCAGAAGGTTTTGTCGATCCAAAGGGAGCTAACAAAGTGTGCAAGCTCCAGCGATCCATTTATGGACTGGTGCAAGCCTCTCGGAGTTGGAATAAACGTTTTGATAGTGTGATCAAAGCATTTGGTTTTATACAGACTTTTGGAGAAGCCTGTATTTACAAGAAAGTGAGTGGGAGCTTTGTAGCATTTCTGATATTATATGTGGATGACATATTACTAATTGGAAATGATGTAGAATTTCTGGATAGCATAAAGGGATACTTGAATAAAAGTTTTTCAATGAAAGACCTCGGTGAAGCTGCTTACATATTAGGCATTAAGATCTATAGAGATAGATCAAGACGCTTAATTGGACTTTCACAAACCACATACCTTGACAAAGTTTTGAAGAAGTTCAAAATGGATCAAGCAAAGAAAGGGTTCTTGCCTGTGTTACAAGGTGTGAAGTTGAGTAAGACCCAATGCCCGACCACTGCAGAAGATAGAGAGAATATGAAAGATGTTCCCTATGCATCAGCCATAGGATCTATCATGTATGCAATGCTGTGTACCAGACCTGATGTGTGCCTTGCTATAAGTCTAGCAGGGAGGTACCAAAGTAATCCAGGAGTGGATCACTGGACAGCGGTCAAGAACATCCTGAAATACCTGAAAAGGCCTAAGGATATGTTTCTCGTATATGGAGGTGACAAAGAGCTCATCGTAAAAGGTTACGTTGATGCAAGTTTTGACACCGATTCGGACGATTCTAAATCGCAAACCGGATACGTGTTTACATTAAACGGTGGGGCTGTAAGTTGGTGCAGTTCTAAACAAAGCATTGTAGCGGGATCTACATGTGAAGCGGAGTACATAGCTGCTTTGGAAGCAGCAAATGAAGGAGTCTGGATGAAGGAGTTCATATCTGATCTAGGTGTCATACCTAGTGCATCGGGTCCAATGAAAATCTTTTGTGACAATACTGGTGCGATTGCCTTGGCAAAGGAATCCAGATTTCACAAGAGAACCAAGCACATCAAGAGACGCTTCAATTCCATCCGGGATCTAGTCCAGGTGGGAGACATAGAGATTTGCAAGATACATACGGATCTGAATGTTGCAGACCCGTTGACTAAGCCTCTTCCACGAGCAAAACATGATCAGCACCAAGGCTCCATGGGTGTGAGAATCATTACTGTGTAATCTCGATTATTGACTCTAGTGCAAGTGGGAGACTGAAGGAAATATGCCCTAGAGGAAATAATAAAGTTATTATTTATTTCCTTATATCATGATAAATGTTTATTATTCATGCTAGAATTGTATTAACCGGAAACATAATACATGTGTGAATACATAGACAAACAAAGTGTCACTAGTATGCCTCTACTTGACTAGCTCGTTAATCAAAGATGGTTATGTTTCCTAACCATGAACAATGAGTTGTTATTTGATTAACGGGATCACATCATTAAGTGAATGATCTGATTGATATGACCCATTCCATTAGCTTAGCACCCGATCGTTTAGTATGTTGCTATTGCTTTCTTCATGACTTATACATGTTCCTATAACTATGAGATTATGCAACTCCCGTTTACCGGAGGAACACTTTGGGTGCTACCAAAAATCATAACATAACTGGGTGATTATAAAGGAGTACTACAGGTGTCTCCAAAGGTACATGTTGGGTTGGCGTATTTCGAGATTAGGTTTTGTCACTCCGATTGTCGGAGAGGTATCTCTGGGCCCTCTCGATAATGCACATCACTTAAGCCTTGCAAGCATTGCAACTAATGAGTTAGTTGCGGGATGATGTATTACAGAATGAGTAAAGAGACTTGCCAGCAACGAGATTGAACTAGGTATTGGAATACCGACGGTCGAATCTCGGGCAAGTAACATACCGATGACAAAGGGAACGACGTATGTTGTTATGTGGTCTAACCGATAAAGATCTTCGTAGAATATGTAGGAGCCAATATGGGCATCCAGGTCCCGCTATTGGTTATTGACCGAAGACGTGTCTCGGTCATGTCTACATTGTTCTCGAACCCGTAGGGTCCGCATGCTTAAGGTTACGATGACAGTTATATTATGAGTTTATGCATTTTGATGTACCAAAGGTTGTTCGGAGTCCCGGATGTGATCACGAACATGACGAGGAGTCTCGAAATGGTCGAGACATAAATATTGATATATTGGAAGCCTATGTTTGGATATCGGAAGTCTTCCGGGTGAAACGAGATTTTACCGGAGTACCGGGAGGTTACCGGAACCCCCCGGGAGCTATATGGGCCATGATGGGCCTTAGTGGAAAAGAGAAGAGGCAGCCCCTCATGGGCCGCGCGCCCGTCCCCTCCCTTGGTCCGAATAGGACAAGGAGAGGGGGCCGGCCCCTCTCTCTCTTTTCCCCCCTCCGCGAATCCTATTCCAACTAGGATTTGGGGGGAATCCTACTCCCAGAGGGAGTAGGACTCTCCTGGCGCGCCCTCCTTGGCCGGCCAGCCTCCCCCCTTTAGTCCTTTATATACGGAGGCAGGGGCACCCCAGAGGCATTCAAGTTGATCCACGTGATCTTTTCCTTAGCCATGTGCGGCGCCCCCAGCCACCATAGTCCTCGATAATATTGTAGCGGAGTTTAGGCGAAGCCCTGCTGTAGTAGTACATCAAGATCGTCACCACGCCGTCGTGCTGACGGAACTCTTCCCCGACACTTTGCTGGATCGGAGTCCGGGGATCGTCATCGAGCTGAACGTGTGCTAAAACTCGGAGGTGCCGTAGTTTCGGTGCTTGATCGGTCAGGCCATGAAGACGTACGACTACATCAACCAAACGCTTCCGTTGTCGATCTACTAGGTATGTAGATCATACTCTCCCCTCTCGTTGCTATGCATCACATGATCTTGCGTGTGTGTAGGATTTTTTTTTGAAATTACTACGTTCCCCAACACGGAGACGTGTCTCGGTCATGTCTACATAGTTCTCGAACCCGTAGGGTCCGCACGCTTAACGTTACGATGACAGTTATATTATGAGTTTATGTGTTTTGATGTACCGAAAATTGTTCGGAGTCCCAGATGTGATCAAGGACATGACGAGGAGTCTCGAAATGGTCGAGACATGAAGATTGATATATTGGAAGCCTATGTTTGGATGTCGGAAGTGTTTCGGGTGAAATCGGGATTTTACCGGAGTACTGGTAGGTTACCGGAACCCCCCGGGGGCTTAATGGGCCTACATGGGCCTTAGTGTAAATAGACGGAAGCAAGGGGAGTGTGGGGCTCCCCCCCAAGGTCCAAACCGAAATGGTTTAGGGCAAGGGGGGCCGGCCCCCTCTTTCCTTCTTCCCCTCTCTCTTTCCTTCTCCTGAATCCTATTCCAACTAGGAAAGGGGGGGTCCTACTCCTCCTGGCGCGCCCTCTCCCTGGCCGGCCACCCCCCCCCTTGCTCCTTTATATACGGGGGCAGGGGGCACCCCATAGAGACAACAATTGATCAAGTTGATCTTTAGCCGTGTGCGGTGCCCCCCTCCACCATAGTCCACCTCGATAATACTGTAGCGGTGCTTAGGCGAAGCCCTGCGTCAGTAGAACATCAACATCGTCACCAAGCCGTCGTGCTGACGAAACTCTCCCTCAACTGGATCGGAGTTCGAGGGACGTCATCGGGCTGAACGTGTGCTGAACTCAGAGGTGCCGTATGTTCGATACTTGATCGGTCGGATCATGAAGACGTACGACTACATCAACCGCGTTGTGCTAACGCTTCCGCTTTCGGTCTACGAGGGTACGTGGACAACACTCTCCCCTCTCGTTGCTATGCATCACCATGATCTTGCGTGTGCGTAGGATTTTTTTTTGAAATTACTACGTTCCCCAACATTCAGAACCTATGATGCCTATGTTGTCTTTGAACCATTATTGGCTGTGAGAACTTGTATGTTTATCTTAAATGTTGGCATGGATGGATGTGAGAACTTGACAATGTTGGCTGTCTTGGATGTTTATTTTATATGTTGCCTTTGGATGGACTAGATGTTTAGTTTGTTGGTTGTGATGCTGGTGATTCTGGTGATGATGATGCTTACTATGATTCTAGGGTCCCTCGGCGTCGAAAACCCCCAAAGTGAGTCTAGGGTCACTCGGCGTCGAAAACCCCCAAAGTGAGTCTAGGGTCACTCGGCGTCGAAAACCCCACCAAAGTGAGTCTAGGGTCACTCGGCGT
>NC_041380.1:302973561-302980473 GCF_002162155.2 Triticum dicoccoides | reverse complement strand
CACTCGGCGTCGAAAACCCCCAAAGTGAGTCTAGGGTCACTCGGCGTCAAGAAACCCACCAAAGTGAGTCTAGGGTCACTCGGCGTCGAAAAACCCCAAAGTGAGTCTAGGGTCACTCGGCGTCGATAAACCAAACCAAGTGAGTGTAGGGTCTCTCGTCATCGACAAAACCCACCAAAGTGAGTCTAGGGTCTCTCAGCATCGACAAAACCCACCAAAGTGAGTCTAGGGTCTCTCAGCATCGACAAAACTAGCAAGTGAGTCTAGGGTCTCTCGGCATTGACAAAACCAACCAACAACATCAGATTTAGCTTCATCTTGGTCTGCTCCAACCAAGTGAGTCTACATAACTGGAAGATCCACACATAACCATAACTAATAAGTACCATATTACAGGATAGTGCTTAATGCTAAATAGGTACATTACATAACCATAATTCAGATATTACTAGATCATTCATCTAATAGTAGTCATTACATAACCATAATTATAGTACTCATCATCCCATAACCATGCTGGTGGTACTAATAAGCAGCATATTACATTATACTGCTCATTCATCTAAGATGGCCTTAATCCCATTCAGCTTCAGCTTGGTCTGCTCCACAACCTTCTCAAGCTCATCAATGTGGGCCTGCAACTTAATCTTCTCTTTAGCAAGCTTCAACTTCATGTTCCTAATGACATTGGCTTGAGCAACTGTCAGGTTCTTGAGCATGCCATACTTCTCCTGTAGCTTGCTCTCATCAGGTTTGTTCTGCATCTTACCTCTCTCCATCTGAGCCCTCTGCTCTTGGGCATCCAAGAGGCCGTTGACATCTTCAACCAACCTCTCATAACTTGCCTGCAGCTTGATCTTCTGTTGTGTCAGGTTGTGAACAACAAATGAGCTTTCCAGATTGTCCTCAATCTTGCTCCTTCTGCACTCTTCATACTTATCCCACAACTTGGTCAATGCATTCTCCATTGTAGCTGGCCAAAATGGATCAACCCATTCAACCAGCCCACAGTTTTTTCCCTCCTGTAATATTAGTGTTAAACATGTGTTACTTGTAACACAATGCTATAAAGTAACAAATGGTGTAAAGTGCTCACTAATCCACATGCTATAAAGTAACAAACAGTTATAAAGTAACACAATGAGTTAAAAAATAGGTATGATGTAGCTATATGACACAGTGAGTTGAACAATTACAGTGCTCACTAATCCACATGCTATAAAGTAACAAGTCTTAATCAGTGCCCCCAACCCTATGCACATACTGGCATATAAACAATGACCTTACTAACCCACCACTATCATAGAAAATACACAACTAATTAACAACCTAACTAACATGGCAGATCTGCTGACAATAATGTGCATATGCTCACATATAAACAATTACCTCACTGAGCAACTAGCACACCAGATCTGCTAACTATAAAATTAGTACTAAATAATGACCAGATTAGCATAAATTTGGCACATACCTTCACAGCACAAGCAAGGAACCTCCTGCCAGTATGGATGCCCTGGAAAGCAACAAGCCTCTCTGCTGGCAGGGAGTGTTCATTGCACAAAACGTCAGGTTGAGTGCCCTCGAAATCGGAGTCATCCATGGTCTCAGGGATCTGGAGGTGCAAAGAAAAGGCAACAAAACTTCAGATCAAGGCTCAACAGAAAAATCCCCAAATCGCAACCCTAACCCAAACCCTAGCTTGAGCTCGAGCTACTCACCTTGATGATGCCCTCGTCCGAAGCTGAGTCGGCGTACTGGTGAGAGTTGTCGCTGCTGGCGTCATCAGACCAGGACACCATGGCGACGCAGCGGCGACGGCGGTCGGGGATGTGGGAGGGGGCGGCGGAGCAACGTTTAGTACAAAGAGAGAGTGAGGGCTGGGGGTGGGCCTGCACCGCTTCGGGGGTGTTTGACCCGCTCGGCTCGAACCGGTGCGCCAGCGGCGTGTAACGCCGTCTAACGGCGTTGCCGTGTGAATAGTGCTGCCACGTTGACGGATGCGGGCCCCCTTGTCATAAACGCACTTAAAACGGTCCAAACGAGCAAGCAGTGTTTTTTGCAAAAAAAATATGAAAAAAATTAGTGTTTTTTAGCACAATTTCGTAAAACAAAATTATATGGTTCAAGAGATAAATTACGAATACAACTCTCCTGTATGGTTCAATGAATACAACTCTCTTATATGGTTCAAGAGATAAATTACGAATACAACTCTCCTGTATGGTTCAAGAGATAAATTACTAGGTCGTGATCAGTACAACTACGAGCTACGATATTCACCTTTCTCCGTTAAATTGGAGCTTTGTGAATCGACAACACAATCAAGCCTAATTAACAGTATTGCATACGCTCACGTGTAGGCAATCTTGAGCAAAAGAGAACAGTCAATAATTATTAGCACGGTAGATCAATGCTTCAGGAACCCATGGCGACATGTGCTCTAGATGAAACACAATCTCAGCGAGGTGTTACCAACATGAAGATTCCTGTGGTGTTAAAAACACACACATGAAGATTCCAGTGCGTGGAATCAATCTACAAGAACGTTCATCAAAAAAGAACGGAAATGTTAACTGCCTAGTGTTATTATGTGGCAACTACATTAGATCAGACCATACATGGCAACTGCAGTTGAGCAACCATGGCAACTGCAGTTGTCCGACATGGCAACCGTAGTTCAGCGACATGGCAACTGCAGATAACCGAACATGGACGAGGGTCTGGACCATGGCAACTACGGGCGCGCGGTGGGCGTCACGCGTCGCGTGCGGGACTAGAAGGATACGAGGCCTGGCATACGGGTATGTGGACATTATCAACTTCGCCCACACGCACGCATGTGAGAGGGTTCAGGAGGGGAAAAAAGATGTATGTGGACATTAGTTGTTTTGCCCACACATAGATGTGTGGGCTGGTTGCTGTCCATGCCACACGAGGCGTGTGACACAACTATCCGATACACCACACGTGTGGCAATCATCGGAACCCAAAAAGAAAGGAAGAATCAAAACACAAAATAGGATTCAGCAACACAAAATAAAGGAGTACTAGTTTTATTGGTCATACCCATGCCAACATATTCTGTGTCGAGCATTTCGAACAATCATCAAGGATTTTACAGATGCTTATGAGATGCCAAGATACAACACTGGATAAGCTGGCATACTTCACAGTTCGCATCAATGGTCACCGGCCTAACCGGTGATCAGACATTTTACCAGACAGAATACGCTAGAAATAGCACATGAGCAGCCAGACACAAGTGGCTTAGTAACGGTACTTGGTGGAGTAATCCTTTGGAGCAATCACCAGACCACGGCCCTTCCGGGCTCCCCTGTACACAGTCTCCACAATGTCGACGAACTCTTGCTTGTCTTTCATGGCCCAGTTGATCTTGTTGTTGTTTCCTGTCCCAAGATCAATCATGATGTGCTTGTTCCGGAAGAAGAACATCACCGTGGACGGGTCATACAACTCGTACATGGTGTTGAAATCAGGAACCTCGGTGATGTCAACAAGGTAGATCACTGCAAAGTTCTTTATGGTCTCAGCCACACCTGATAGCACTTCATCCATCTGGACATGAACAAGCAGCGAGTCAGAATGGATTCAATAAGGTGGATTAGCAGAAACTGCAATCAATAACAGACAATGGTTATTTTATTTTTTGCATGAAACATCAAAACAAGTTGCTCATGGACCTCCACAGCTCAACTTTGTCAGGGTTGTGCTGTCAGGTTACTCAGGTATAGGACAGGTCATAGTGCTTTTGTTTTCAGTTTTGTTTAGAAAACTTGTGCACCACATCCCATGCACTTCTGCTCTTGCTGTAGAGACTAAAGAGGCTATGAGCTGCAGGCCCATTCACTAGCATGGACACTCGGACAGTACCTAGGGAACCACAGTTCTTATATTCTAATCCCTAAACCTTGTCTAAACTATCAGTATCCGTAAACCCAACCGTTCAAATTTCATGAATCCATGACCCCGACAACCAAATCCAATATCGACTCCAAACAATTGATCCAGCGTAAGTCCAGACACAACGTCCATGTGTTTTTTGAGGCTTTGACGAGGAAAATGCTGATGGCACGTTCACTAGGATGGACAGTTGGAGAGTGCCTAGGAAGCCACAGTTCTTGTAAGTATCAGCAAGAGACTCGGATCTTGGGTGATTCTGATCCCTAAACCCTACCTAATCTATCAGTATCCGTAAACCCAATCAGCGAAATTTCACGAATCCATGACCCCTACAAGGCTACGACCAAATCCAATATCGACTCGACTCTAAACAATTCACCCGGCGTAAGTCCAGACGCAATCGATTACTGAAAGGTAGGGTTCGTCAGGGGATCGATGGCCCGTACCTGCATGCATGTCTCGTCCCAATCGTGGCCGAAGCGGATGATGACCAGCCTCTCCTCCTCGGCGAGGATGGCTTGGTCCACCGCCCATCCCGAGTGCAGGTGTGGCAGCAGGTAGGACATGTCCTCCTCGCGCTCGTCGCCGACGGCCCCCGCTGATCCGCGAGAAGATTTGGGGATTTCGAACCCTCAGAACGGGTAGCGAGCAGGCAGCAGAGGTGGAATGTGCGTGGAACGCAACACGGTGAGATTCGATCGAACTTTCTGGGAGACGGAAAGAGGGGAAAAGTTTCGACCTAACAGCCTAGAACACCATGGAAACTTCCGGAAACTGCGTTTTGGGTATGCCGCGCCCGCGGTCCCATGGCCCAATTTAGGACTCGTGTTAGGAGGCCTGACTAGACCGCGGGAAGTAATAGGCTTTTGATATGTCGGCCCACTTAAGCTGAGCAGCTTTTATGTTATTGTAATTATTATATACTACTTCCTCAGTCCCAAAATAAGTGACTCGACTTTGTACTAAAGCTGAGTCACTTTTTTTGGAACGGAGGGAGTATAAGCGTATTTTTTTTGTAAAAGGCCAAAGGCCATAAATTAATTAGCACAAACCCTTAAAAAATATCACAATCCTTACATAAATTAAAAAATACATCCAAATCTTCTTGGTTGCCCAAGTCTTCTTCTTCCTGAGGCTCCTTTGGACCTTCGTCTCAATCGAGCAAACATGTTTAAACATAAGAGCTTATAAAAAGCAACAACCGAAAAGTCGTCGATGTAGATCAAAAGGTGTTGTCAACCTTGATGTGCGTAGCAAATCGTCGCCCCAAAGAACAAAACGGTAGAGAGGGCTTGTAGAATGCCCCAATTCCGGCCAAATGGAGTCGGAGAACACACGCTCTCCGATTAGGCCAGACTGGCAAACCTTCGTGGTTCGGAACTGAAGCCAAGGGACCAAGATGTACAACCACATTGTTCACTCCGCAAGACAATTTGATCAAAACAAATGTACTAAAAAATCCAGACCCGAAGAAGCAGATTTGAAGACACTATGTCTCCCGATGATAGAAGTAAGCATCATCGAAACAAGGGCGAGGCTTGGAGACTATATTGCACGACCCGGAGAGGGGGAAATGACGGGCCCGATTGGTAGATGGGTCATGCCCGCATACCCACACCGACGTAGCCGACAGAGGAGATGGTGGCGAAGGAGAAACCCTAGCTTTAATTGTTACATACAAGTAGATGTTGGAAATGTGAGCAATTTACCGTATGATTTTATTAACAGAAACAGTAAATAAAATATGATTATTATAGTAGAGATGAAACAAGTCGTGCAATCTAGCAGAGTGAAGGAAAATAGCATTTGTACCGGTGTCTCAAAGAGGTGGGGTTTCGGCTCATTCCCCGCAACCCGCGGCATGCCGTGACGAGGCGTGGCAAAGCGGGCGGCGGAGGAGCACGCGTGAATATCCCTCTTGTTCTCATGCTCATACATGTGGGAAACAACCTTCTTTATAAGGAGGTCCAACTCCTACCAAACTAGCAATGCACGAATGTGATGAGTGGGCCTTTAGAATTAATTAGGAATTCTGAAACTGATTGTTGGGCTGATCCAAAATAGATTAAAATTCCAGCAATAGATACGCGGTGGCTAAGCTTAAACTTTTAAAAAAAAATAGTAGCATACTAGTGTAAACCCTGTGCTTTGCTGCGGGTATCATTAAGGGTTTTAGTAAATTTATTTTAAAATATGCATGTACAAGTTCACATTTTTTTAAGTATGGACTTGCGAAGTTCAAGTGCAAACTAAAATGTCAATTTTTTGTACATCAATTTTTTTGCCACAATTAAGGCAATTTTAATGGCCGCACTTTTGCGGAGTTATAAACTGATGACATATTAATCTAACAGTTATTATACTTCTTTACATTCTTTCTAATACTATCTTCATTTGTATAACTCTGTTTCAAGTCACACTTTGTAATGTTGCATGAACTTTATTTAGAAAATTACGAGCATTCACAATACCAAATCAATACCATTAGAATGAACATTTAATAATAATAAAATCGCTTCATATATATTTATTATTTTGATAGTTTGTACTACTATTTTTTTATAAACTTGGTCAAACCTCATTACGTTTGACTTAGGTCACAGCTAATACGTGTAGTAAATAAAAATGAAGGGAGTACATATTTTCATGAAGAGACGTTTTTCACCAAGGGATGGACCTCTTTTCATTACGGGACGTGTATTTCTATGAAGAGACATCTTTTGACTATCCATAACAGACATCTTTTTCACTAAGGTGCGAATATTTTCACAAATAGACATATTTTCACTTGGGGACATGTATTTTGGAGGTGCCTTTTAAGCAAATATCATGAGTACTGTTCTTTTTAAGGCGACATGTCTTAACATGAACCGTTGCATTAGGAGTCAGTTTTACAATAAATAGATATACTAGTATGCTACTATTTTTTTCCCCTCTAATAGAAGTCAGTTTTACATGTTGTTTCTAATAAATAGACATACTAAAAGA
>NC_041380.1:302955666-302973278 GCF_002162155.2 Triticum dicoccoides | reverse complement strand
GAAACGGCATCATGTGGGAGACAGTAGCAAAAATATCTTTTAGCCGAACACACATAATGTGTGATGTGAACCAACGCTAGGAATCATTATATCCCCTCTCCTCCCTCTCATCTTCAAAGTCATATAGCTCCCACTAATTAACCACATTGTCTGTGTTCACGCTCTCACTGCTTCACATCCTGAAAAACAACCACTCCGCATCCGCTTTGAGTCCATGAAATACTCCGATCCCGCAATGCCGATCTATGCGGCCATCAAGGTGGAAGAGGAAGACGAGGAGGGGGTTGCCATTGCCAACTTTGGTACGGCAGGCCAGGTGCGCGGCGGCCAACAGGACTGCATGGCCATCTTCAGGAACCCCGCTCCTCCCCCACAGGTTAGCAGTGCAATATTGTTTTATTTAAAATTTAAAATTTAGTGCTATATCTTTTTCAACATGTTGCTCCACAGCGACATGGATTTGCATCTCGATTGTATTCCTCTTAACATGGTATAACTCCTAAGTTTTAAATTTGATTCGTTTCCTCCTCGCGTGAGCAGTTAGTTTTCATGTGTGTTTACGACATCTCGTATATGGTATGAAAACTATGGATTAGCTTCACATCACAGTGCTAGTTAGTACGGTATTTGTGCCTCTTCCGTAGCTAGAAGGTACAACTGTAAGGATGTCGAGAGGATTCTTTTTGCTTACATTTTATTTGTTTTTTCGCTTATTTTTCAGACTTGTGCATAGGTAATGTTTGGACCTTGATCGTTGCTTTATCTTTGAAAACCTGTTTCGAAACGATCCTTTGTTTCAGTTTGGGAGATTTTCTTTTTGCGAATGCAGTTTGGGATTTTATCCATTATTGAAAGTATGGTTTTTAATTGCTTATTTATCTAGATGTGCTTTAGCAAAACTGTAATTTACACCCACAATGAATGTCATCGCATCAGATTTTAGTCACAAATGTTGATGCCAAATACATCGGGTAAGCTGTAGAGGAACTGTATAACCATATATCACATCTCTGGCTGGGACAGAAGTGAAATCAACTAAATGGGTGGAGAAACTCAACCTATCATGTTTTCCAGATTCAATTAATCCATAAGCTCGTACTACTAATGAATCATCTGCATCAGTTTGTATGTTTCATTATCTGTGAGTAGTTAATTTAGAGAAAAATGTCTCTGCAATCTGCTCTGCAATTTGTTCTGTCAAGATCTCTATTATTGTTCGCCTCAGATATTTTGTTTCCTCTTCATTCAGGTGCAGCCGCCGCGGCCACCTCCACCTGCACCTGCACAATGCCAGTGGAACAAGAGGCTGGCTACCGGACCGCCTCCAGGCTTCCCCGGCGTGTGCCAGCCGCCACAGAAGAGACACCAGTCTGGGCCGCAGCCACCGCACAGGCAGCACCAGGTGCAGCCACAACAGAGACAGTATCAGGCGCCGGCGCAGCAAGCACAGAGGCAGTATCAGGCGCCGCCGGCGCAGGCGCAGCAGGCGCAGAGGCAGTATCAGGCGCGGCCACCGCAGACGCAGCAGTACCAGGCGGCGGCGCCGCAGGCACAGCCACCGCAGAAGCAATACCCGCCACCACAGCCTAGGCGGCAGCAGGCGGCGCAAGGGCAGTCACTGCAACAGCAATACCAGGCGCAGCCGCGGCAGATGCAGTACCCGCCGGCGCCGACGCAAGCGCAATCACCGCAGATGCAGTACCAGCAGCCGGAGCCTGCGCAAGCGCAAGCCCCGCAGATGCAGTACCAGCCGGCACCGACCCAAGCGCAACCACCGGGGATGCAGTACCAGCCGGCGCCGTCGCCGAGCGCGCGGCAGCACGCTCCCACACCTGCCGCTCAACACGCCCCGTCCAGCAGCAGGCCCCGACTTCAGCCGAGGGCGGCGGCCAAGCCGGCGTCCGCGTTCAAGAAGCCCTCCGTGGTGTGCGGCGTGTGCGACGTGCGATGCATGACGGCGGTTCACCTCAAGCAGCACGAGAAGGGGAGGAAGCATCGGAACAAGGTGGGCTGCGCCGCCGGGGAGATGAACGTGTGGTGCGACGTCTGCTCCGTGACCCTCTTAACCAAGCTCAACGTCAAGGAGCACTACTCCGGCAAGCCGCATCTCCAGCGGGCCTCACGCTCCAGTGCCAAGGGCAACCGAGCAACCTGACATTGTCCATGCCACATTCCCACATGACAGTTTCACCAGGTTTTTTATTTTAATATTTTTCCTTCATGACTTGACGATACTATTATCCAGACTCCAGTGCTATCTGCAACTTTGAAATTGTGTCTTTTTAATACCAGTATATGTATAATAACTGTAATGCAGCACCCTAGTGACAGGCTGACAACTAAATTTGCTACGTACTACTTGAATTCTGTAATGGATTTTATATATTGTGTGTGCGACTCTGTTTTATTCAGGTTTTTTTTCCACGTTATAATTTCACTGAGCTGATTAGGACTTTAATTTAGCAACCTGAAATTATGAATGGTTTGATGTGGCAGCTCTCTAATGCCAAACCTAGTCCACGGTGTAGTCGCAACCTCTTGCGTATCCACCACCGCCTTCACCATCATTGTCGTAAATGTCGTCACACACCGGATCATCGCTGATTGGAGGTCTCATACTCCTCCAATCTCCGATGCACGCGTGCGATCGGTCGATCTTATACATACCGGAGAGATGGTTGCTCGAGAATCTACCATTGAATTCCTATGTCATTACTCCTTTATAGCCGCGCCGGTGGCCACTCCAGCCCCCGCGGCCACCCACTGCCTCTCGCCGGCCGCCTCCCCGGCCCTCGATGGACATCTCCCCTCCCCCTGGCGGCCAGCACCCAGTGCCGCGCTGGCTTGCCTCAAGACCCTCCTCCGCTGGATCTAGCTCCGTGGCATCCTCCTACCGCGACGCCCTCCTTGCCTCCCCAGCCCCCTCTGCCGGCGACCTCCAGGCCAGCCCTCCGCCTCGCCGGCCCGGACCGCGGTCGAAGGTTCACCGTGTCGCCTCGCTGTTGGAGGAGCCATGGCAGGCGGCCCGGGACCACCGCCGAAAGCGTCCGCGGCAGCCTCGCCCCCGTCCGTGCCGCCCCCACTCCCTGGTCGGTGGCTGGTGCCCCCGCTGCCTCTTCCCTGGCCATCCGCTCGTGGAATGTCGCAAGGACATCCGTTGCCGGCGGTGCGGGTTCTTCGGTCACAAGGCACGGGCTTGAACCGTGCCCCGTGCCTCCCTCCCCCCGGCCAAGCGACCGCGCGCCGCGCCACCCTTCTCAGTGCCCAGCTTCAACGGTTTCGGCCTCGCCGTGTCCTCCGGGCAGGCCTCACCGTCCCCATCGCCGGTCCCCTCCCCGCGCCCCTCGTCGACATCCTCGGGCGCGGCTCTGCCTTCGCGGCCGTCTTCCTTGCCCTTGCTCGCGGCGCCGTCCCCGTGGCCCTTGTCATCTGTAGGATCGAAAGTATGTCTAGAGGAGGGGGGGGTGATTAGACTACTTGACCAAATAAAAATCTAGCATTTTCCTAATTTTAGTTCTTGGCAGATTTTAGCAACTTTGGACAAGTCAAGCAATCTTAACACAATTCAAGCAAGCATGCAAAGAGTATATGAGCAGCGGAAAGTAAAGCATGCAACTTGCAAGAATGTAAAGGGAAGGGTTTGGAGAATTCAAACGCAATTGAAGACACGGATGTTTTTGTCGTGGTTCCGATAGGTGGTGCTATCGTACATCCATGTTGATGGAGACTTCAACCCACAAAGGGTAATGGTTGCGCGAGTCCATGGAGGGCTCCACCCATGAAGGGTCCACGAAGAAGCAACCTTGTCTATCCCACCATGGCCATCACCCACGAAGGACTTGCCTCACTAGCGGTAGATCTTCATAAAGTAGGCGATCTCCTTGCCCT
The DNA here is from genome assembly GCF_002162155.2 of Triticum dicoccoides. Taxonomy (NCBI): domain Eukaryota; kingdom Viridiplantae; phylum Streptophyta; class Magnoliopsida; order Poales; family Poaceae; genus Triticum; species Triticum dicoccoides. The sequence continues at coordinate 302,969,390 of NC_041380.1, read as the reverse complement.
TACAAACTCCTTGGCTCAACTCCACAATCTTGTCGGAGGCTCCCAAGTGACACCTAGCCAATCTAGGAGACACCACTCTCCAAGAAGTAACTGTTGGAAATATGCCCTAGAGGCAATAATAAAATGGTTATTATTGTATTTCCTTGTTCATGATAATTGTCTATTGTTCATGCTATAATTGTATTAACCGGAAACCGTAATACATGTGTGAATACATAGACCACAACATGTCCCTAGTAAGCCTCTAGTTGACTAGCTCGTTGATCAATAGATGGTCATGGTTTTCTGACCATGGACATTGGATGTCATTGATAAAGGGATCACATCATTAGGAGAATGATGTGATGGACAAGACCCAATTCTAAGCCTAGCACAAGATCGTATAGTTCGTCTGCTAAAGCTTTTCTAATGTCAAGTATCATTTCCTTAGACCATGAGATTGTGCAACTCTTGGATACCGTAAGAATGCTTTGGGTGTACCAAACGTCACAAGTAACTAGGTGGCTATAAAGGTGCACTACGGGTATCTCCGAAAGTGTCTATTGGGTTGGCATGAATCAAGACTAGGATTTGTCACTCCGTATAAACGGAGAGGTATCTCTGGGCCCACTCGGTAGGACATCATCATGATGTGCATAATGTGACCAAGGAGTTGATCACGGGATGATGTGTTACAGAACGAGTAAAGAGACTTGCCGGTAACGAGATTGAACAAGGTATCGGGATACCAACGATCGAATCTCGGGCAAGTACTATACCGGTAGACAAAGGGAATTGTATACGGGATTGACTGAATCCTTGACATCGTGGTTCATCCGATGAGATCATCGTGGAACATGTGGGAGCCAACATGGGTATCCAGATCCCGCTGTTGGTTATTGACCAGAGAGATGTCTCGGTCATGTCTGCATGATTCCCGAGCCCGTAGGGTGTACACACTTAAGGTTCGATGATGCTAGGGTTATAGAGAAAGTATGTACATGGTTACCGAATGTTGTTCGGAGTCCCGGATGAGATCCCGGACATCACGAGGAGTTCCGGAATGGTCCGGAGGTGAAGATTGATATATTGGACGAAGGGTTTTGGAGTCCGGAAGTGTTCCGGAGGTACTGGGTGATGACCAGCATGACCGAAAGGTGTTTCGGGAGCCCCGACAAGTGTTGGGGGGCTTCATGGGCCAACTGAAGGGGGCAAACCAGCGCACTAAGGGGATGTGCGCCTCCTCACCTATTCCCACGTGACCAGGGGGTTTGGGGCGCCCCATCTAGGGTTCCCACCTCCTGGCTTGGGGGCCAAGTCACCCAAGGGGGAGATCCCATATGCCCTGGCCGCCGCCCCCTAGGGGAAAACCCTAGGGCGCCTCCCCTTGCCCTTGCCCCTACATATAGTGGAGGATTTGGGGCTGCACAACACACGAGTCTCTCTCCCCCTCTTGGCGCAGCCCTACCCCTCTCCCTCCTCGTCTCTTGCAGTGCTTGGCGAAGCCCTGCTGGCGTGCCACGGTCCTCCACCATCACCACGTCGTCGTGCTGCTGTTGGACGGAGTCTTCCCCAACCTCTCCCTCTCTCCTTGCTGGATCAAGGCGCGGGAGACGTCACTGGGCTGTACGTGTGTTGAACGCGGAGGCGCCGTTGTCCGACGCTTAGATCGGAATCGACCGCGATCTGAATCACTGCGTGTACGACTCCACCAACCGCGTTCTTGTAACGCTTCCGCTTAGCGATCTACAAGGGTATGTAGATGCACTCCCCTTCCCCTCGTTGCTAGATTACTCCATAGATTGATCTTGGTGATGCGTAGAAAATTTTAAATTTCTGCTACGATCCCCAACAGTGACATCATGAGCTAGGTCTATGCGTAGTTTCTATGCACGAGTAGAACACAAGTTGTTGTGGGCGTCAATTTTGTTAATTTACTTGCCGTTACTAGTCTTATCTTGATTCGGCGGCATCGTGGGATGAAGCGGCCCGGATTGACCTTACACGTACTCTTACGTGAGACAGGTTCCACCAACTGACATGCACTAGTTGTATAAGGTGGCTAGCGGGTGTCTGTCTCTCCCACTTTAGTCGGATCGGATTCGATGAAAAGGGTCCTTATGAAGGGTAAATAGAAATTGGCATATCACGTTGTGGTTTTGGCGTAGGTAAGAAACGTTCTTGCTAGAAACCCATAGCAGCCACGTAAAACATGCAACAACAATTAGAGGACGTCTAACTTGTTTTTGCAGGGTATGCTATGTGATGTGATATGGCCAAAAGGATGTGATGAATGACATATGTGATGTATGAGATTGATCATGTTCTTGTAATAGGAATCACGACTTGCATGTCGATGAGTATGACAACCGGCAGGAGCCATAGGAGTTGTCTTAATCTATTTATGACCTGCGTGTCAATGCAAACGCCATGTAATTACTTTACTTTATTGCTAACCGTTAGCCATAGTAGTAGAAGTAATAGTTGGCGAGGCAACTTCATGAAGACACGACGATGGAGATCATGATCATGGAGATCATGGTGTCATGCCGGTGATGATGGTGTTCATGCTGCACCTCGAAGATGGAGATCAAAGGCGCAAGATGATATTGGCCATATCATGTCACTTTATGATTTGCATGAGTTAGTTGTGGGATGATGTATTACGGAACGAGTAAAGAGACTTGCCGGTAACGGGATTGAACTAGGTATTGAGATACCGACGATCGAATCTCGGGGAAGTAACATACCGATGACAAAGGGAACACCGTATGTTGTTATGCGGTCTGACCGATAAAGATCTTCGTAGAATATGTGGGAGCCAATATGAGCATCTAGGTTCCGTTATTGGTTATTGACCAGAGACATGTCTCGGTCATGTCTACATAGTTCTCAAACCCGTAGGGTCCGCACGCTTAAAGTTCGGTGATGATCTTAATTAGGGTTTTTGTGTTTTGATGTACCGAAGGTTGTTCGGAGTCCCGGATGTGATCACGGACATTACGAGGAGTCTCAAAATGGTCGAGACATAAATATTGATATATTGGAAGCCTATATTTGGATATCGGATCGTTCCGGGTGAAATCAGGATTTTACCGGAGTACCGGGGGGTTGCCGGAACCCCCCGGGGGTTAATGGGCCTACATGGGCCCTAAGGAAGAAGAGGAGGGCCGGCCAGGGCAGGCCGCGCGCCCCTCCCCCTAGTACGAATAGGACAAGGAAGGGGAGGGGCGGCGCCCCCCTTTCCTCTTTCCCCCTTCCCCTTTCCTTCTCCAACTAGGCAAGAGGGGGGAGTCCTACTCCCGGTGGGAGTAGGATTCCTCCAGGCGCACCCCTAGGGGCCGGCCGCACCTCCCCCCTCCCTCCTTTATATACGGGGGCAGGGGGCACCCCATGACACACAAGTTGATCTTCGTGATCTTTCCTTAGCCGTGTGCGGTGCCCCCCTCCACCATATTCCACCTCGGTCATATTGTAGCGGTGCTTAGGCGAAGCCCTGCGTCGGTAGCAACATCATCACCGTCACCACGCCGTCGTGTTGACAGAACTCTCCCGTGAAGCTCTGCTGGATCGGAGTTCGCGGGACGTCATCGAGCTAAATGTGTGCTGAACTCGGAGGTGCCGTGCGTTCGGTACTTGGATCGGTCGGATCGTGAAGACGTACGACTACATCAACTGCGTTGTGCTAACGCTTCCGCTTTCGGTCTACGAGGGTACGTGGAGAACACTCTCCCCTCTTGTCGCTATGCATCACCATGATCTTGCGTGTGCGTAGGAAATTTTTTGAAATTACTACGTTACCCAACAGTGGCATCCGAGCCAGGTTTTATGCGTTGATGTTATATGCACGAGTAGAACACAAGTGAGTTGTGGGCGATATAAGTCGTACTGCTTACCAGCATGTCATACTTTGGTTCGGTGGTATTGTTGGATGAAGCGGCCCGGACCGACATTACGCGTACGCTTACGCGAGACTGGTTCTACCAACGTGCTTTGCACACAGGTGGCTGGAGGGTGTCAGTTTCTCCAACTTTAGTTGAATCGAGTGTGGCTACGCCCGGTCCTTGCGAAGGTTAAAACAACACCAACTTGACAAACTATCATTGTGGTTTTGATGCGTAGGTAAGAACGGTTCTTGCTAAGCCCGTAGCAGCCACGTAAAACTTGCAACAACAAAGTAGAGGACGTCTAACTTGTTTTTGCAGGGCATGTTGTGATGTGATATGGTCAAGACATGATGCTATTTTTTATTGTATGAGATGATCATGTTTTGTAACCGAGTTATCGGCAACTGGCAGGAGCCATATGGTTGTCGCTTTATTGTATGCAATGCAATCGCGCTGTAATGCTTTACTTTATCACTAAGCGGCAGCGATAGTCGTGGAAGCATAAGATTGGCGAGACGACAACGATGCTACAATGGAGATCAAGGTGTCGCGCCGGTGACGATGGTGATCATGACGGTACTTCGGAGATGGAGATCACAAGTACAAGATGATGATGGCCATATCATATCACTTATATTGATCGCATGTGATGTTTATCTTTTATGCATCTTATTTTGATTAGTTCGGCGGTAGCATTATAAGATGATCTCTCACTAAATTTCAAGGTAAAGTGTTCTCCCTGAGTATGCACCGTTGCCAAAGTTCGTCCTGCCGAGACACCACGTGATGATCGGGTGTGATAAGCTCTACGTTCACATAAAACGGGTGCAAGCCAGTTTTGCACACACATAAATACTCGGGTTAAACTTGGCGAGCCTAGCATATGCAGATATGGCCTCGGAACACTAAGACCGAAAGGTCGAGCGTGAATCATATAGTAGATATGATCAACATAATGATGTTCACCATTGAAAACTACTCCATTTCACGTGATGATCGGTTATGGTTTAGTTGATTTGGATCACGTGATCACTTGGAAGATTAGAGGGATGTTTTCCTAAGTGGGAGTTCTTAAGTAATATGATTAATTGAACTTTAATTTATCATGAACTTAGTCCTGGTAGTATTAGCATATCTATGTTGTAGATCAATAGCTCGCGTTTAGCTCCCCTGTTTTATTTTTGATATGTTCCTAGAGAAAACTAAGTTGAAAGATGTTAGTAGCAATGATGCGGATTGGATCCGTGATCTGAGGTTTATCCTCATTGCTGCACCGCTAGGTGACAGACTTATTGCAGGAGCAGATGCAGACGTCATGAACGTTTGGCTAGCTCAATATGATGACTACTTGATAGTTTAGTGTACCATGCTTAACAGCTTAGAATCGGGACTTCAAAGACGTTTTGAACGTCATGGATCATATGGATGTTCCAGGAATTGAAGTTAATATTTCAAGCAAATACCCGAGTTGAGAGATATGAAGTCTCCAACAAGTTCTATAGCTAAAAGATGGAGGAGAATAGCTCAAGCAGTGAGCATGTGTTCAGATTGTCTGGGTACTACAATCGCTTGAATCAAGTGGGAGTTAATCTTCCAGATAAAATAGTGATTGATAGAATTCTCTAGTCACCATCACCAAGATAGTAGAACTTCGTGATGAACTATAGTATGCAAGGGATGACAAAAATGATTCCTGAGCTTTTCATGATGATGAAATGACGAAGGTAGAAATCAAGAAAAGCATCAAGTGTTGATGGTTGACAAGACCACTAGTTTCAAGAAAAGGGCAAAGGGAAGAAGGGGAACTTCAAGAAGAATGACAAGCAAGTTGCTACTCAATTGAAGAAGCCCAAGTCTGTACCTAAGCCTGTGACTAAATGCTTCTACTGCAAAGGGACTGGTCACTACAAGCGGAATTACCCCAAGTATTTGGCGGATAAGAAGGATGGCAAAGTGAACAAAGGTATATTGGATATACATATTATTGATGTGTATCTTACTAGTGCTCGTAGCAACCCCTCGGTATTTGATACTGGTTCAGTTGCTAAGAGTAGTAACTCGAAACGGGAGTTGCAGAATGAACAGAGACTAGTTAAGGGTGAAGTGACGATATGTGTTGGAAGTGGTTCCAAGATTGATATGATCATCATCGCACATTCCCTATACTTTCGGGATTAGTGTTGAACCTAAATAAGTGTTATTTGGTGTTTGCGTTGAGCATGAACATGATTTGATCATGTTTATTGCAATACGGTTATTCATTCAAGAGAATAAATTGTTGTTCTGTTTACATGAATAAAACCTTATACGGCTACACACCCAATGAAAATGGTTCGTTGGATCTCGATCGTAGTGATACACATATTCATAATATTGAAACCAAAAGATGCAAAGTTAATAATGATAGTGCAACTTATTTATGGCACTGCCGTTTAGGTCATATTGGTGTAAAGCGCATGAAGAAACTCCATGCTGATGGACTTTTGGAATCACTTGATGCTTGCGAACCATGCCTCATGGGAAAGATGACTAAGACTCCGTTCTCCGGAACAATGGAGCGAGCAACTAACTTATTGGAAATAATACATACTAATGTATGCGGTCCGATGAGTGTTAAGGCTCACGGCAAGTATCGTTATTTTCTGATCTTCATAGATGATTTGAGCAGATATGAGTATATCCACTTGATGAAACACAAGTCTGAAATATTTGAAAAGTTCAAAGAATTTCAGAGTGAAGTGGAGAATTATCGTAACAAGAAAATAAAAGTTTCTACGATATGATCGCAGAGGTAAAATATTTGAGTTACGAGTTTGGCCTTCAGTTAAAACAATGTGAAATAGTTTCACTACTCATGCCACCTAGAACACCACAGTGTAATGGTGTGTCCGAACGTCATAACCGTACTTTATTAGATATGGTACGATCTATGATGTCTCTTACCGATCTACCACTATCATTTTGGGGTTATGCATTAGAGACAGCTACATTCACGTTAAATAGGGCACCATCTAAATCCGTGGAGATGACACCGTATGAACTATGGTTTGGCGAGAAACCTAAGCTGTCGTTTCTTAAAGTTTGGGACTGCGATGCTTATGTGAAAAAGTTTCAACATGATAAGCTCGAACCCAAATCGGAGAAGTAAATCTTCATAGGATACCCAAAAGAAAATGTTGGGTACACCTTCTATCACAGACCCGAAGGCAAGTTTTTCATTGCTGAGAATGGATCCTTTCTAGAGAAGGAGTTTCTCTCGAAAGAAGTGAGTGGGAGGAAAGTAGAACTTGATGAGGTAACTGTACCTGCTCCCTTATTGGAAAGTAGTTCATCACAGAAATCTGTTCCTGTGACTACTACACCAATTAGTGAGGAAGCTAATGATGATGATCATGTAACTTCATATCAAGTTACTACTGAACCTCGTAGGTAAAACAAAGTGAGATCCGCACCAGAGTGGTACGGTAATCCTGTTCTGGAGGTCATGTTACTTGACCATGACGAACCTACGAACTATGAGGAAGCGATGATGAGCCCAGATTCCGTGAAATGGCTTGAGGCCATGAAATCTGAGATGAGATCCATGTATAAGAACAAAGTATGGACTTTGATTGACTTGCCCAAAGATCGGTGAGCCATTGAGATTAAATGGATCTTCAAGAGGAAGACGGACGCTGATAGTAGTGTTACTATCTACAAAGCTAGAATTGTCGTAAAAAGGTTTTCGACAAGTTCACAAGGTGTTGACCATGATGAGAATTTCTCACTCGTATCTATGCTTAAGTCTGTCCAAATCATGTTAGCTATTGCCGCATTTTATGAAATCTGGCAAATGGATAAACAAAACTACATTCCTTAATAAGATTTATTAAAGAAGAGTTGTATATGATGCAACCAGAAGGTTTTGTTGATCCTAAAGGTACTAACAAAATATACAAGCTCCAGCGATCCATCTATGGACTGGTGCAAGCATCTCGGAGTTGGAATATACGCTTTGATAAGTTGATCAAAGCATATAGTTTTATACAGACTTGCGGTGAAGCCTGTATTTACAAGAAAGTGAGTGAGAGCACTACAACATTTCTGATAAGTATATGTATGACATAATGTTGATCGGAGATGATGTAGAATTATTTTGCAAAGCATAAAGGAATGTTTGAAAGGAGTTTTTTCAAAGAAAGACCTCGGTGAAGCTTCTTACATATTGAGCATCAAGATCTATAGAGATAGATCAAGACGCTTGATAGGTTTTTCAATGAGTACATACCTTGACAAGATTTTGAAGTAGTTCAAAATGGAACAGTCAAAGAAGGAGTTCTTGCCTGTGTTACAAGGTGTGAAGTTGAGTAAGACTCAAAACCCGACCACGACAGAAGATAGAGAGAGAATGAAAGTCATTCCCTATGCCTCAACCATAGGTTCTATAAAGTATGCCATGTTGTGTACTAGATCTATTGTATACCCTGCCCTGAGTTTGGAAAAGGAGTACAATAGTGATCTAGGAGTAGATCACTGGACATTGGTCAAAATTATCCTTAATGGAATAAGGATATGTTTCTCGATTATGGAAGTGACAAAAGGTTCGTCATAAAGGGTTACGTCGATGCAAATTTTGACACTGAACCAGATGACTCAAAATCTCAATCTGGATACATATTAAAAGTGGGAGCAATTAGCTAGAGTAGCTCTGTGCAGAGCATTGTTGACATAGAAATTTGCAAAATACTTATGGATCTGAATGTGGCAGACCCGTTGACTAAACTTCTCTCACAAGCAAAACATGATCACACCTCAGTACTCTTTGGGTGTTAATCACATAGCGATGTGAACTAGATTATTGACTCTAGTAAACCCTTTGGGTGTTGGTCACATGTCGATGTGAACTATGGGTGTTAATCACATGGTGATGTGAACTATTGGTATTAAATCACATGGCGATGTGAACTAGATTATTGACTCTAGTGCAAGTGGGAGACTGAAGGAAATATGCCCTAGAGGCAATAATAAAGTTATTATTTATTTCCTTATATCATGATAAATGTTTATTATTCATGCTAGAATTGTATTAACCGGAAACATAATACATGTGTGAATACATAGAAAAACAGAGTGTCACTAGTATGCCTCTACTTGACTAGCTCGTTGATCAAAGATGGTTATGTTTCCTAACCATAGACATGAGTTGTCATTTAATTAACGGGATCACATCATTAGGAGAATGATGTGATTGACTTGACCCATTCCGTTAGCATAGCACTTGATCGTTTAGTTTGTTGCTATTGCTTTCTTCATGACTTATACATGTTCCTATGACTATGAGATTATGCAACTCCCGTTTACCAGAGGAACACTTTGTGTGCTACCAAACGTCACAATGTAACTGGGTGATTATAAAGGTGCTCTACAGGTGTCTCCGAAGGTACTTGTTGGGTTGGCGTATTTCGACATTAGGATTTGTCACGCCGATTGTCGGAGAGGTATCTCTGGGCCCTCTCGGTAATGCACATCACTTAAGCCTTGCATGCATTGCAACTAATGAGTTAGTTGCGAGATGATGTATTACAGAACGAGTAAAGAGACTTGCCGGTAACGATATTGAACTAGGTATTGAGATACCGACGATCAAATCTCGGGCAAGTAACATACCGATGACAAAGGGAACAACATATGTTGTTATGCGGTCTGACCGATAAAGATCTTCGTAGAATATGTGGGAGCCAATATGAGCATCTAGGTTCCGTTATTGATTATTGACCGGAGACATGTCTCGGTCATGTCTACATAGTTCTCGAACCTGTAGGGTCCGCCGCTTAAAGTTCGGTGACGATCGTAATTAGGGTTTTTGTGTTTTGATGTACCGAAGGTTGTTCAGAGTCCCGGATGTGATCACGGACATGATGAGGAGTCTCTAAATGGTCGAGATATAAAGATTGATATATTGGAAGCCTATATTTGGATATCGGAATCATTCCGTGTGAAATCGGGATTTTACCGGAGTACCGGGGGGTTACCGGAACCCCCCCGGGGGTTAATGGGCCTACATGGGCCCTAAGGGAGAAGAGGAGGGCCGGCCAGGGCAGGCCGCGCGCCCCTCCCCCCTAGTCCGAATAGGACAAGGAAGGGGGGGGGGCTTTCCTCTTTCCCCCTTCCCCTTTCCTTCTCCAACAAGGCAAGAGGGGGGAGTCCTACTCCCGGTGGGAGTAGGACTCCTCCAGGCGCACCCCTAGGGGCCGGCCGCACCTCCCCCTCCCTCCTTTATATACGGGGGCAGGGGGGCACCCCATGACACACAAGTTGATCTTCGTGATCGTTCCTTAGCCGTGTGCGGTGCCCCCCTCCACCATATTCCACCTCGGTCATATCGTAGCGGTGCTTAGGCGAAGCCCTGCGTCGGTAGCAACATCATCACCGTCACCATGCCGTCATGCTGACGGAACTCTCCCGTGAAGCTCTGCTAGATCGGAGTTCGCGGGACGTCATCGAGCTGAACGTGTGCTGAACTCGGAGGTGCCGTGCGTTCGATACTTGGATCGGTCGGATCATGAAGACATACGACTACATCAACCGCGTTGTGCTAACGCTTCCTCTTTCGGTCTACGAGGGTACGTGGACAGCACTCTCCCCTCTCATTGCTATGCATCACCATGATCTTGCGTGTGCGTAGGAATTTTTTTGAAATTACTACGTTACCCAACAGGTTGATGCTATTGAGAAGATGCCATGTCCCAAGGACATCAAAGGTATAAGAAGTTTCCTTGGTCATGCCGGATTTTATAGGAGGTTCATTAAGGACTTCTCAAAAATTTCTCAGCCTCTGACTAATTTATTACAAAAAGATATACCATTTGTTTTTTATGATGATTGTGTAGAAGCATTTGAAGTTCTTAAGAAAGCATTGATCTCTGCACCTATTGTTCAGCCACCTGATTGGAATTTACCCTTTGAAACTATGTGTGATGCTAGTGATTATGTTGTAGGTGTTGTTATAGGGCAAAGAGTTGATAAGAAATTAATTGTTATTCAATATGCTAGTAAAACCCTAGACAATTCTCAGAGAAATTATGCTACTACTAAAAAAGAATTTTTAGCAGTTGTATTTGCTTGTGATAAGTTCACACCTTATATTGTTGATTCTAGAGTAACTATTCACACTGATCATGCTGCTATTAAATATCTTATGGAAAAGAAAGATGCTAAACCTAGACTTACTAGATGGGTTCTCTTGCTACAAGAATTTGACTTACATATCGTTGACAGAAAGGGAGCTCAGAACCCCGTTGCATACAACTTGTCTAGGTTAGAAAATGTGCTTGATGACCCACTTCCTATTGATGATAGCTTTCCTGATGAGAAATTAAATGTCATAAATGCTTCTCATAATGCTCCATGGTATGCTGATTATGCTAATTACATTGTTGCTAAGTCTATACCACCTAGTTTCACATACCAGCAAAAGAAAAAGTTCTTCTATGATTTGAAGCATTACTTTTGGGATGACCCACATCTTTATAAAGAAGGAGTAGATGGTGTTATTAGACGTTGTGTACCTGAGCATGAACAGGAACAGATCCTACGCAAGTGTCACTCCGAAGCTTATGGAGGACACCATGCTGGAGATAGAACTGCACATAAGGTATTGCAATCTGATTTTTATTGGCCTACTGATAACCCACAAGTATAGGGGATCGCAACAGTTTTCGAGGGTAAAGTATTCAACCCAAATTTATTGATTCGACACAAGGGGAGCCAAAGAATATTCTCAAGTATTAGCAGCTGAGTTGTCAATTCAACCACACCTGGAAACTTAATATCTGTAGCAAAGTGTTTAGTAGCAAAGTAATATGATAGTAGTGATAATGGTAACAAAAGGTAACAGTAGTAATGTAGCGACCCGACCTCAGATGGTCAAGTCTCTGTGCTTCAGTGTCATCCCTGGATCGGTAATGCTGACACACACAATACTCGAAGAATTTATAACAGAGTAGCAATCACACACTTATTACATTGAATGTCTCAAGAGAGAACTTATTACAATAATATGGCTTAAGGCCATCTAATACGATAACAGTGGAAGGCTTGGAAGATAAAGTGAGTCCATCAACTCCAACGGCATAACTGAGCTGCACGGCAACGACCTAACGAACCTTACTCCTCGTCTGAAAAGTCTGCAACATAATACGTTGCAGCCTGAAACGGGTCAGCACATGGAATATGCTGGCAAAGTAACACAGTAGAGCAAGAACAAAATAATGCTATCACTACATGCATATATGGCTGATGGAAAGCTCTATGGTTTATAGTTTTTGCGAAAATCCAATTTTTCCCTACAACAAAGGAATAAATTTTAATTTTACTATCATGGTAGTTGAAACATCATTGAGAAGGTTCCTCCAACTCAATCCCAATTAAAGTGATTAACAACCCAACAATATTAATTAAACATGATGAGTTACTTTTGATAACCCAAGTACTAGATACTCAAGAATTGTCCATAACCGGGGACACGGCTAACCATGATTAGATTGTACACTCTGCAGAGGTTTGCATACTTTTCCCCACAAGACTCGATCTCCTCCGTTGGATTTCTCGCACTACAGGGTGTTTGAGAAACGGATGACCGAGACATAGTCTTTCAGAAACATTAACTCTCTACTTCGGACAGACCATACCAAACCTACATCCCACTACCTGTTGATCTGCCTCTTCAAGAGCTTCACGTAACTGACTCAACTATGCTAGAGCCCATAATAGCTTGTGGCTGCACACGGAAGTTTCTAGCATGAATCATCTTAGTTCCCTTTAAGCCTGGGTGGCGGTCCATAGGAAGATCACATGGGTACTCCGAGGTTTCCAAAAAAATACAGGCAACACTGGGTACTCCAGGTGCCTTAATCCACCCAGTTGTTTGATTAAGTTGCCACCTTAAGTTGAACGATTAAGTTAACAATCTCATATCTGTCATGGATTTCACTCAAACCCAAACCACGTCTACAAGCATAGCATAGCATAGTAATATAAGCAACACGTAGAGTAACTCCCAAGGGTTTGAATGTAACAGGGCAATAGGTTCTACCTCATCAAGTACTTCCCAACCCACAAGTTAATGACATCCTAATCATGCAATGTTTGAGGATTGGAACTAATGCATAAAAACTGGGTGATAAAGGGGTATGATCAAAGTGTTACTTGCCTTGTTGACGATCTGCGAAACCTAGGGACTCGTAGTAGCACGCTTCGCACTCCGGGTGTTCTATCGCAAGCAAACAATAGCATACATAAGTAACAAGCAACGATGCACAAGCAAAACTCAAATAAAAGAGGTCGACCAGAAAGTTCAAATTAAGAACTCTGGTTCGCAAAAAGAATTAAATCAAACAGAGCAACGAAACTCAAACGGCGAAAGAAAGAAGCTTCGTTTACTAATCTGAAACTAGGTCAAATTTTACAGTAGAGAAAACTTGTTTGAGTTGGTTAAACGGAAAGAGGGTTTCGAGATGAAACTCTAGGCGCTTGAATCGCCTGATTCCGACTAACGAGCGAAAAGATAAACAGAAACTAAGATCGGATCAGAAATCGCGATCAGAGAAAATCGCGGGTCCGATAAAGAAAACTGACGAACAGACTAACCAACGAGCGTTCGTTAGTTGTATCTAATGGGCGAAGAACCATTCGTTAAAACGAACGTTCGGACGAACGTACGCTAACTAGAAGAACCGAGAAAAACCGGCGATCCAAAAAAAACGAATCTAGGGTTTTCTAAAAAACCGAATGGTTTTAGAAAGAAAAACCGGCGGCGGATCCGGCGACTACATCCGGCGAGGGCGGGGTGCGGGCGGCGGGGCGGCGGCGGCTCGGCGG
>NC_041380.1:302898246-302955103 GCF_002162155.2 Triticum dicoccoides | reverse complement strand
CAGGCGGCGGCGGCGGGGCAGGCGACGGTGGGGTGGCGGTTTGGGCGGCGGGGGTGGCGGCTTATAAACGGGGCGGGGGCGGCGGCTTTCTTGGGCGAGGGGGCGGCCGGGGAGGAGTCCGACCAGACTCTCCTCAGCGTCCGTGCCGGGCACGGCGGCGCGGGCGAGGGAGGCGGTGGCGCGGGCGGGCCGGCCTGGCTCGGCTGGGCTTTAGGCCCAGTCGGGGGCGGGAATTTTTTTTTAAAAAAAATTGCCGACGGAAAGAAAATCCTAGAAAAAATAAATAAAAATCTAAAAATGCCAAAAAAATTCCCCGTCTAAATAAAATATTTAGAACGAGATGAACATTTTCTTGGCCCTAAAATGCAATTTTGAAAACGTGCAATTTTTCTAATGCAAACAAAATTGCAATAAAATCCAAATGGAACAAATATTTGATTTTAGTATTTTTCCTCCAATATTTCATTTATTTTGGAGAAGTCATATTATCTCCTCTCTTGTATTTTAATATGAAATATTTTCGGAGAGAAAAATAATTAGAACCAAAATCCTCGTTTCAAAATTTGATAAAGGAATCAAATATGAAACCCGGGAAATCCCCAACTCTCTCCGAGGGTCCTTGAGTTGCTTAGGATTTCGAGGATTACGGAACGGAAAGAAATAAAACATGATATGAAATGATGATCTAATGTATAACATTCCAAATTGAAAATTTGGGATGTTACAAGTAAAATCAATGTTTTTGGTATTTTGTAGTGATGATAGCAATAGCAACAGAAAAGTAAATAAGCGAAGAACAATATATGGAAATCTCGTAGGCAACGGATCAGTAATGGAGAATTATGCCGGATGCGGTTCATCATGTAACAGTCATAACCTAGGGTGACACAGAACTAGCTCCACTTCATTGATATAATGTAGGCATGTATTCCGAATGTAATCATACGTGCTTATGGAAAAGAACTTGCATGACATCTTTTGCCCTACCCTCCCGTGGCAGCGGGGTCCTTACAGAAACTAAGGGATATTAAGGTCTCCTTTTAATAGAGAACCGGAACAAAGCATTAACACATAGTGAATACATGAACTCCTCAAACTACGGTCATCAGCGTTAAGTATCCCGATTATTGTCACTTCGGGGTTAACAGATCATAACACATAATAGGTGACTATAGACTTGCAAGATAGGATCAAGAACACTCATATATTGATGAAAACATAATAGGTTCATATCTGAAATCATGGCACTCGGGCCCTAGTGACAAGCATTAAGCATAGTAAAGTTATAACAACATCAATCTCAGAACATAGTGGACACTAGGGATCAAACCCTAACAAAACTAACTTGATTACATGATAGATCTCATCCAACCCATCACCGTCCAGCAAGCCTACGATGGAATTACTCACGCACGGCGGTGAGCATCATGAAATTGGTGATGGAGGATGGTTGATGATGACGATGGCGATGGATTCCCCTCTCCGGAGCCCCGAACGGACTCCAGATCAGCCCTCCCAAGAGGTTTTAGGGCTTGGCGGCGGCTCCGTATCATAAAATGCGATGATTTCTTCTCTCTTATTTTTTCTCCCCGAAACTCAATATATGGAGGTGGAGTTGGAGCCGGAGAGGCAACAGGGGGCCCACGAGGTAGGGGGCGCGCCCCCACCCTCGTGGCAAGGTGGTGTCCCCCCTGGCCTTCATCTTTGGTAGGTATTTTTCTTATTTTCTGAAAAGTGTCTCCGTGAAGTTTCAGGTCATTCTGAGAACGTTTGCTCCTGCACATAAATAACACCATGGTAATTCTGCTGAAAACAACGTCAGTCCGGGTTAGTTCCATTCAAATCATGCAAGTTAGAGTCCAAAACAAGGGCAAAAGTGTTTGGAAAAGTAGATACGTTGGAGACGTATCAACTCCCCCAAGCTTAAACTTTTGCTTGTCCTCAAGCAATTCAGTTGACAAATTGAAAGTGATAAAGAAAAACTTTTACAAACTCTGTTTGCTCCTGTTGTTGTAAATATGTAAAGCCAGCATTCAAGTTTTTAGCAAAGATTATAACTAACCACATTTGCAATAATACATAGGTCTCAAGTTTACTCATATCAATAGCATAATCAACTAGCAAGCCATAATAATAAAACTCGGATGACAACACTTTCTCAAAACAATCATAATATGATATAACAGGATGGTATCTCGCTAGCCCGACCGCAAAACATAAATGCAGAGCCCCTTTAAAGACCAAGGACTGACTAGACATTGTAATTCATGGTAAAAGAGATCCAGTCAAGTCATACCCAATGTAATCTAACAACAATGAATGCAAATGACAACGGTGCTCTCCAACTGGTGCTTTTTAATAAGAGGGTGATGACTCAACATAAAAGTAAATAGATAGGCCCTTCGCAGAGGGAAGCAGGGATTTGTAGAGGTGCCAGAGCTCGGTTTTAAAACAGAGGTGAATAATATTTTGAGCGGTATACTTTCATTGTCAACATAACAACCAAGAGATGGCGATATCTTCCATGCTACACACATTATAGGCGGTTCCCAAACAGAATCATAAAGTTTATACTCCCCCTTCCACCACAAGCTTCAATCCATGGCTTGCTCGAAACAACGAGTGCCTCCAACTAACAAGAGTCCCAGGGGGAGTTTTGTTTGCAATTATTTTGATTTAATTTACATAAATCATGGGACTGGGCATCACGGTGACCAGCCATTTATCTCGTGAGTGAGGAGCGGAGTCCACTCCTCTCGAGAATAACCCGCCTAACATGGAAGATACAGACAACCCTAGTTGATACATGAGCTATTCGGGCATACAAAACAGGATATTTATTTGAAGGTTTAGAGTTTGGCACATAGAAATTTACTTGGAACGGCAAGTAGATACCGTATATAGGTAGGTATAGTGGACTCATGTGGAATAACTTTGGGGTTTAAGGGATTGGATGCACAAGCAGTATTCCCGCTTAGTACAGGTGAAGGCTAGCAAAAGACTGGGAAGCGACCACCTAGAGAGCGACAACGGTCATGAACATGCATTAACATTAATCAACACCGAATGCAAGCATGAGTAGGATATAATCCACCATGAACATAAATATCATGAAGGCTATGTTGATTTTGTTTCAACTACATGCGTGAACATGTGCCAAGTCAAGTCACTTAAATCATTCAGAGGAGGATACCACCCTATCATACCACATCATAACCATTTTAATAGAATGTTGGCACACAAGGTAAACCATTATAACTCATAGCTAATCAAGCATGGCACAAGAAACTATGATATCTAGTTGTCATTGCAAGCATGTTTATTCATAATAGGCTAAATCAGGAATGATGAACTAATCATATTTACAAAAACAAAAGAGGTCGAGTTCATACCAACTTTTCTCATCTCAGCCAGTCCATCATATATCATCATAATTGCCCTTCACTTGCACGACCGAACGATGTGAATAATAATAATAGTGCACATGCATTGGACTAAGCTGGAATCTGCAGGCATTCAATAAATAGGAGAAGACAAGGCAATACGGGCTCTTTTGTCAGATCAACATTTATGCATATAAGAGCCACTTCAACAATTTAATCATGGTCTTCTCCTATCAACCCCCAAAGAAAAGAAATAAAACTATTTACACGGGAAAGCTCCCAACAAGCAAAAGAAGAACATGAAATCTTTTTGGGTTTTCTTTTTAATTACTACTACAAGCATGGAAAGTAAACTAATTAAAAGCTACAACTATTTTTTTGGTTTTTCTTAAGGTTTATTAGACACACAAGAAGAGAGCATAAAAAAGGAAAATAAACTAGCATGGATGATACAATGAAAAAGTATGAGCACCGACATCTAGCAATGAGTGTGTGAACATAAATATAATGTCGGTGGGAAATACGTACTCCCCCAAGCTTAGGCTTTTGGCCTAAGTTGGTCTATGGCCACGACTGGCCTGGCTGATATCCATAATAGTAGCTGGGGTCGTACTGTGATGTAGCGGCTATCGCCCGCTGAGCTGTAGCGTGGCGATGAGCAGCCTCCTCTTCCTCTCGTACTCATCTGCCTCCTCTCTGGTAATAGTATATCCTCCTCTTGCCTGATAATCAAAGAAAGCAGGAGCAGGGAGAGTAATACGGACAGCACGGCGTCTGTCAAAGATTAATCGATACTGGAGAGGTGATTCGTTCCTCTCGACAAACTGGTGGTGAACCATAGCATTAAAATCTAGATAGGCAGGAGGTAATTCAATATCATCTTCGTGTACATCTATACCAAGAAAATTAGCTACGCGGGTTGCATAAATTCCACCAAAGAAATCTCCATTAAATCTATTAAGATGCAACCTACGTGCAACGATGGCTCCCAAATTATAAGATTTGTCCCCTATCACAGCACTCCTAAGAATACTGAGGTCAGGGACACACATGTGACATGCCTCATCTTTACCATTTATGCATCTACCTATGAAGAGAGCAAAATAATGTATAGCTGGAAAGTGAATGCTCCCTATGGTAGCTTGTGTAATATCTCTAGATTCTCCCATAGTTATATTAGCAAGAAAATCTCTAAATTCACATTTGCGAGGATCCCTTATACTACCACATTGTGGAAGTTTGCATGCAGTGGTAAAGTCCTCTAAGTCCATGGTATTAGATTTATCATAAAGATCAAACAGGATAGTTGGAGAATTACGTGAAGTTGAAAATTCAAACCTCCTCACAAAGGAACTAGTGAGATTATGATACCGACTGCACTTTTCTTCCTCGAAGCTCACGAGATCAGCGTTACACAAATATGCGTTGAATTCTTCTTTTATTCCCGCTCGATCCATAAAATTTTCAGAAGGCAACTCACAAGGACACACTGGAGCGTCTCTTGGTGGCTCTTCATCAGCATCACGCATTGCAAGCCTGGGTCCTTGCTTCCTTGAAGAACCACCTTGGAACATTTTCCTAAGCATTTTTCTTCCTCTGAAAAATTCTAATTTTTTTAGTAACTTCAAAATAAAAGTAAACCAAACTCAATAATATTGATAGCAACTACTCCTACAAGTGCCTAGGGCCTATATCATGCATCAAAACTACTTGGAACCATATAAATTTGACATGCAAGCTCAAGAACAGGGTCACCTAAGCAGCAAAAATTTGCAATGAATAAAGCACTAGAACAAAAACTAATTGGACCAATGGGGGAGTCACATACCAAGGAACAATCTCCCCAAGCAGTTTTGTGAGAGGTGCTTTGAGCAAGGAGATCAAAAATGGCAGCAAAACTAGCTTGGACTCGGGTTTGAGTTGGTTATTCGTGTTTGGGGGAGGAAGAATGAGTGTATGGGTGAAAGGATAAGTGGAGGAGGGCCATCGTGGACCCACGAGGCAGGGGGCGCGCCCTCCACCCTCGTGGGCAGGTGGTTGGCCACCCTGGTGTGTTCTCAGTTCCATAAATCCTCAAATATTCTAGAAAAAAAATCATATTTGATTTTCAGGGCATTTGGAGAACTTTTATTTTCGAGGTATTTTTATATTGCACGGATAATCAGATAACAGACAAATATTTATTTTTATTTAATATAAATAACAGAAAGTAAAAGTGGGGTACAGAAGGTTGTGCCTTCTAGTTTCATCCATCTCATGGTCATCAAAAGGAATCCACTAACAAGGTTTATCAAGTCTTGTTAACGAACTCATTCCGAATAACATGGAACCGGAGAAATTTTGAATAACACTATGTTACCTCAACGGGGATATGCACATCCCCAATAATAAGAATATCATATTTCTTCTTGACAGTAGGAAGAGGAAATTCAAAACCTCCAAATATAATCGATGGAATTTTTCCAATAGAGTTGATACTATGAACTTGAGGTTGTTTCCTCGGAAAGTGTACCGTGTGCTCATTAACATTAACATGAAAAGGGACATTGCCTTTAGTGCAATCAATAACAGCCTTGCAGTATTCAAAAAGGGTCTTCCAAGAATAATAGACATACTATCGTCCTCGGGAATATCAAGAATAACAAAGTCCTTTAAAATAGTAACATTTGCAACTACAACAGGCACATCCTCACAAATACCGACATTAATAGCAGTTGATTTATCAGCCATTTGCAAAGATATTTCAGTAGGTGTCAACTTATTCAAATCAAGTCTACGATATGAAGAGAGAGGCATAACACTAACACCGGCTCTAAGATCACATAAAGCGGTTTTAACATAGTTTCTTTTAATGGAGCATAGTATAGTGGGTACTCCTAGATCTCCAAGTTTCCTTGGTATTCCACCCTTAAAATTATAAGTAGCAAGCATGGTGGAAATTTCAACTTCCGGTATCTTTCTTTTATTTGTAATAATATCTTTCATATACTTAGCATAAGGATTGGTTTTAAACATATCAGTTAATCGCATACGCAAAAAGATAGGTCTAATCATTTCAGCAAAGCGCTCAAAATCCTGATCATCCTTTTTCTTGGATGGTTTGGGAGGAAAGGGCATGGGTTTCTGAACCCAAGGCTCTCTTTCTTTACCATGTTTCCTAGCAACAAAGTCTTTCTTATCATAACGTTGATTCTTTGATTATGAGTTATCAAGATCAACATCATGTTCAATTTCTATATCATTATCATTACTAGGTTGAGCATCATCATGAACATTATTATTGACATTATCACTAGTTTCAGTTTCATTACCAGGTTGTGTTTCAGCATCAGAAATAGAAATATCATTTGGATTCTCAGGTGTTTCTACAATAGGATCACTAGAAGCATGCAAAGTCCTATCATTTTTCTTTTTCTTCTTTTTAGAAGAACTAGGTGCATCTATATTATTTCTCTGAGAATCTTGCTCAATTCTCTTAGGGTGGCCTTCAGGATACAAAGGTTCCTGAGTCATTCTACCAGTTCTAGTAGCCACTCTAACAGCATAATCATTATCTTTACTATTCAATTCATTGAGCAAATCATTTTGAGCTTTAAGTACTTGTTCTACTTGAGTGGTAACCATAGAAGCATGTTTACTAATAAGTTTAAGTTCACCTTTAACATTAGCCATATAATCACCGAAGTGTTCAAGCATATTTGAATTGTATTTCAATTGTCTACCAAAATAAGCATTAAAGTCTCCTTACTTAGCCATAAATTTATCAAACTCATCTAAGCATGGGCTAGCAAATTTAGTAAATGGGATTTCAGCTTTATCATATCTATAGAGAGAATTTACCTTTACTACCTGTGCTGGGTTATCAAGACCATGAGTTTCTTCAATGAGTGATGGATTTGGATTATATGTTTCTTCAACAGGCGGTAGATTAAGACCATGTATTTCTTCAATAGGAGGTAAATTCTTAACGTCTTTAGCTTTAATACCTTTCTCTTTCATAGATGTCTTTGCCTCTTGCATATCTTCAGGACTGAGAAATAGAATACCCCTCTTCTTCGAAGTTGGTTTAGGAATAGGCTCAGGAATTGGCTCCGGAGGTGTCCAATTATTTTCATTTGTCAACATATTATTCAATAGAATTTCAGCTTCATCCGGTGTTCTTTCCCTGAAAACAGAACGAGCACAACTATCCAGGTAATCTCTAGAGGCATCGGTTAGTCCATTATAAAAGATATCAAGTATTTCATTTTTCTTAAGAGGATGATCAGGCAAAGCATTAAGTAATTGGAGAAGCCTCCCCCAAGCTTGTGGGAGACTCTCTTCTTCAATTTGCACAAAATTATATATATCCCTTAAAGCAGCTTGTTTCTTATGAGCAGGGAAACATTTAGCAGAGAAGTAATAAATCATATCCTGGGGACTATGCACACAACCAGGATCAAGAGAATTAAACCATATCTTAGCATCACCCTTTAATGAGAACGAAAATATTTTAAGGATGTAAAAGTAGAGAGTTCTCTCATCTTTAGTGAAGAGGGTAGCTATATCATTCAGTTTAGTAAGATGTGCCACAACAGTTTCAAATTCATAACCATGAAAAGGATCAGATTCAACCAAAGTAATTATATCAGGATCAACAGAGAATTCATAATCCTTATCAGTAACAAAGATAGGTGAAGTAGCAAAAGTAGTGCCAGGTTTCATTCTAGCATTTAGAGATTGCTTACTCCATTTAGCTAATAATCTTTTAAGTTCAGTTCTATTTCTACAAGCTAAAATAGCTAAAGAAGCATCTTGATAAAAAACATAACCCTTAGGAATGGCAAGTGGTTCTTCATCATCACTTTCATCAGTATCATCAGATTCAATAGTTTCAATTTCTCTAGCCTAGCAAGTTGTTCATCAAGAAAATCACTAAGTGGCATAGTAGTATCAGGCATAGAGGTAGTTTCATCATAAGTATCATGCATAGCAGAAGTGGCATCATCAATAACATGCGACATATCAGAACGAATAGCAGAAGCAGGTGTAGGTGTCGCAAGCTTACTCAAAACAGAAGGTGAATCAAGTGCAGAGCTAGATGGCAGTTCCTTACCTCCCCTCGTAGTTGAGGGATAGATCTTGGTTTTTGGATCTCTCAAGTTCTTCATAATGATCAGAAGATATATATCCCAAGTGACTCAAAGAATAGAGCTATGCTCCCCGGCAACGGCGCCAGAAAATAGTCTTGATAACCCACAAGTATAGAGGATCACAACAGTGTTCGAGGGTAGAGTATTCAACCCAAATTTATTGATTCGACACAAGGGGAGCCAAAGAATATTCTCAAGTATTAGCAACTGAGTTGTCAATTCAACCACACCTGGAAACTTAATTTCTGCAGCAAAGTGTTTAGTAGCAAAGTAATATGATAGTAGTGATAACGGTAACAAAAGGTAACAGTAGTAAAAGCAATGTTTTTGGTATTTTGTAGTGATGATAGCAATAGCAACGAAAAAGTAAATAAGCGAAGAACAATATATGGAAAGCTCGTAGGCAACGGATCAGTGATGGAGAATTATGCCAGATGCGGTTCATCATGTAATAGTCATAACCTAGGGTGACACAGAACTAGCTCCAGTTCATTGATATAATGTAGGCATGTATTCCGAATATAATCATACGTGCTTATGGAAAAGAACTTGCATGGCATCTTTTGTCCTACCCTCCCGTGGTAGCGGGGTCCTTACGGAAACTAAGGGATATTAAGGTGTCCTTTTAATAGAGAACCGGAACAAAGCATTAACACATAGTGAATACATGAACTCGTCAAACTACGGTCATCACCGGTAAGTATCCCGATTATTGTCACTTCGGGGTTAACGGATCATAACACATAATAGGTGACTATAGACTTGCAAGATAGGATCAAGAACACTCATATATTGATGAAAACATAATAGGTTCAGATCTGAAATCATGGCACTCGGGCCCTAGTGACAAGCATTAAGCATAGCAAAGTCATAGCAACATCAATCTCAGAACATAGTGGACACTAGGGATCAAACCCTAACAAAACTAACTCGATTACATGATAGATCTCATCCAACCCATCACTGTCCAACAAGCCTACGATGCAATTACTCACGCACGACGGTGAGCATCATGAAATTGGTGATGGAGGATGGTTGATGATGACGATGGTGATGGATTCCCCTCTCTGGAGCCCCGAACAGACTCTAGATGAGCCCTCCTGAGAGGTTTTAGGGCTTGGCGGCGGCTCCGTATCATAAAACGCGATGATTTCTTCTCTCTTATTTTTTCTCCCCAAAACTCAATATATGGAGGTGGAGTTGGAGTCGGAGAGGCAACAGGGAGCCCACGAGATAGGGGGCGCGCCCTAGGGGGGCAGGCGCGGCCTAGGGGTGCAGGCGCGCCCCCGCCCTCGTGGCAAGGTGGTGGCCTCCCTAGACTTCATCTTTGGTAGGTATTTTTCTTATTTTCTGAAAAGTGTCTCCGTGAAGTTTCAGGTCATTCCGAGAACGTTTCCTCCTGCACATAAATAACACCATGGTAATTCTGTTGAAAACAGCGTCAGTTCGGGTTAGTTCCATTCAAATCATGCAAGTTAGAGTCCAAAACAAGGGCAAAAGTGTTTGGAAAAGTAGATACGTTGGAGACGTATCAACTACTCTCTTCAAGGATGCCCGTAAGTTTGTCTTATCTTCTGATGAATGTCAAAGAATTGGTAATATTAGTAGACGTCAAGAAATGCCTATGAACTATTCACTCGTTATTGAACCATTTGATATTTGGGGCTTTGACTATATGGGACCTTTTCCTTCCTCTAATGGATATACACATATTTTAGTTGCTGTTGATTACGTTACTAAGTGGGTAGAAGCTATTCCAACTAGTAGTGCTGATCATAGCACTTCTATTAAAATGCTTAAAGAAGTTATTTTTCCAAGATTTGGAGTCCCTAGATATTTAATGACTGATGGTGGTTCACATTTTATTCATGGTGCTTTCCGTAAAATGCTTGCTAAATATGATGTTAATCATAGAATTGCATCTCCTTATCACCCACAGTCTAGTGGTCAAGTAGAATTGAGTAATAGAGAGCTCAAATTAATTTTGCAAAAGACTGTTAATAGATCTAGAAAAAATTGGTCCAAGAAACTTGATGATGCATTATGGGCCTATAGAACTGCATATAAAAATCCTATGGGTATGTCTCCGTATAAAATGGTTTATGGAAAAGCATGTCACTTACCTCTCGAACTAGAACACAAGGCATATTGGGCTATTAAAGAGCTCAATTATGATTTTAAACTTGCCGGTGAAAAGAGGTTATTTGATATTAGCTCACTTGATGACTGGAGAACCCAAGCCTATGAAAATGCCAAGCTGTTTAAAGAAAATGTTAAAAGATGGCATGACAAAAGAATACAAAAACATGAGTTTAATGTAGGTGATTATGTATTGCTATACAACTCTCGTTTAAGATTTTTTGCAGGAAAACTTCTCTCTAAATGGGAAGGTCCTTACGTTATTGAGGAGGTCTATCGTTCTGGTGCCATAAAAATCAACAACTTCCAAGGCACAAATCCGAAGGTGGTGAACGGTGAAAGAATCAAACATTATACCTCAGGTAATCCCATAAATGTTGAAACCAATGTTATTGAAACCGTAACCCCGGAGGAATACATAAGGGACACTTTCCGGAACGTTCCAAACTCCAAAAAGGAATATGTATGTGGTACGGTAAGTAAACCGACTCCAAAACAGTTTTTAAGGCAATATTTCTCCGTTTTCGAATATTTAGAAAAATAGAAAAATAAGAAGCAGTCCGGGAAGGACACGAGGACTCCACGAGGGTGGAGGGCGCGCCCCCTACCTCGTGGGCACCTCGTGCGCTCTCCGGACTCCGTTTTCTTACACGGCACGTATTTTGGTCAGTAAAAATTCATTATATAATCTCCCGGAGGTTTTGACTCCCGTATCACGCAAAAATCTCCTGTATTTGTTTTGAGCTATTTCTGTCAGGGTTGTCAAGGCCAGGCACTATGTCGTCTCCCTCCTCCTCCAACCATGAGGGCAACGATGCTTGGCTAATGAAGATAAAGCTGAAGAGAGAAGAACCCATGGAGATCAACAAGGATGAAGGGATCAAGAAGGCCATGAAGTACCAAGTTCCGGCAACAGAAGACACCCTTCATCTTGATCACAATCTTCTTACCCCAACAGAAATCGAAGCTTTCAAGATGATTGAGTTAGCTCATATACAAAATAAGTATCTCACACGTGAAAATATTTTGTTGAAGGAGCATATCCTCGCACTCAAGGGCATTATCCGCAAGTTAGAAGACCTCCTACGCTCGATGTGCGACTATCCATCATCAATAACTCCACCTTCTTCACCAACAAAAGAGACATAATCACATGGGTATGGGCACTCCCCTTGGCAACTGCCAAGCTTGGGGGAGTGCCCCGGTATCGTATCACCATCACTTTTATCTTTACCATTTTCCTTAGTTCGATCCTTTTGGTAATATCTTGATCTAGTAGAATAAAAGTTCTTAGTATGATCTAGTCATGAGTTTTGCTTTATAATCCTTCTATGTAATCGAGTCCATGAGCTATATAATAAAGATTAATGTTGATTCAAGGGCTTGATTATTTTGCCATGATCCTAAGGGAATAAAAGAAAAGAGAAAGAAACAAAAAGAAACAAAGAGATCATGTGAGTCTTATGGAGAGTAATGAGCTCACATAGAAAAAAGTATGATGAATAAAAGTTGTTGAGGGTTGACAAGCATAGTTTTTGGTCATCATTGCAATTAATAGGAAGTAATAAAGAAAGAGAGGTCTTCACATATAAATATACTATCTTGGACATCTTTTATGATTGTGAGCACTCATTAAAATATGACATGCTAAAGAGTTGACGTTGGACAAGGAAGACAACGTAATGGGTTATGTTTTCTTACATCTGAGATAAATTATATTGTCATGGGTCATCCAACATGGTTGAGCTTGCTTTTCTCCCTCATGCTAGCCAAATTCATCGCACCAAGTAGAGATACTACTTGTGCATCCAAATACCCTTAAACCAGTTTTGCCATGAGAGTCCACCATACCTACCTATGGATTGAGTAAGATCCTCTAAGTAAGTTGTCATCGGTGCAAGCAATAAAAATTGCTCTCTAAATATGTATGACTTATTAGTGTGGGAGAAAATAAGCTTTATACGATCGTGTGATATGGAAGAAATAAAAGTGACACACTGCATAATAAATGTCCATATCAAAAGTGGCAATATAAAGTGACGTTCTTTCGCACTAAGATTTTGTGCATCCAACCATAAAAGCGCATGACAACCTCTGCTTCCCTCTGCGAAGGGCATGTCTTTTACTTTTATCTCCTACCTTGCATAAGAGTCATGGTGATCTTCACCCTTCCTTTTTACATTTTATCCTTTGGCAAGCACAGTATGTTGGAAAGATCCTGGTGTATATGGCTAATTGGATGTGAGTTTTCATGAACTATTATTGTTGACATTACCCTTGAGGTAAAACATTGGAAGGCAAAACTATAAGCCCCTATCTTTCTCTGTGTCCAATTAAAATTCCATACCCATAAGTATTGCGTGAGTGTCAGCAATTGTGAAAGACTATATGATAGTTGAGTATGTGGACTTGCTGAAAAGCTCTTATACATTGACTCTTTCCTATGTTATGATAAATTGCAATTGTTCCAATGACTGAGATTATAGTTTGTTAGTTTTCAATAAAGTTTACGATTCATACTTGAAATTGTGATTGAATTGTTACTCTAGCATAAGAAATCATATGACAAGAATTATGTAAGTTGCTGTTCTAAGAATGATCATGATGCCCTCATGTCCGTATTTTATTTTTATTGGCACCTCTATCTCTAAACACGTGGACATATTTTTCGATTTCAGCTTTTCGCTTGAGGACAAGCAAGGTCTAAGCTTGGGGGAGTTGATACGTCCATTTTGCATCATGCTTTTATATCGATATTTATTGCATTATGGGCTGTTATTACACATTATGTCACAATACTTATGCCTATTCTATCTTTTTTACAAGGTTTGCATAAAGAGGGAGAATGCTGGTAGCTGGGATTCTGGGCTGGAAAAGGAGCAAATAGGGGGGCGAATCGTTTTTTTTGCCCGGACGCACTTCCTTGCGTGTGAAGGTGTAGCTGGTGGGTCCTAGCAGTCAGGGGGGAAACATTTTTTTCGCGAAATACGATGGCCCGTCCGGTGGGTCCCTGCTGTCAGGTGGAGGAATCATTATTTTCCGCGTAATAAGGAGGCACTTCCTTGCTGCCGCCATGGACCCAGCTGTCAGCCTCTCCACGTATAGTCCACGTCCGATGGAAGTCGTTCCTTGACCATGTTGACCACGCCGCGCCAAGAGCACCAGGGCAGTGGACGATGGCGAGGCCTAGGAAGGGGACGACACGGAGGCAGGGAAGACTCGGCAGTTGTTTCCCACGTGGAGGGGAGTACGATTGTACGAGGGTTTACTGGTTCGTCTGTCGTCGCCGGAGAATAACAGCAGGTGTGGGTGAGTAGAGGGATGGCTAGGCCAGCGATGGGAGTACGATCGGGCGGTGAGGCCTACGCGGCAGCACAGCCGGCCGCAAGGAGGAGGGAGCAGGCAGTCCCACCGGCGCTTGTTTGAGTGGCTGGAGTAGGAAGAGCAGAGATTGAAGAAGCACGACGGCCGTTGGATGGACATCCAATAGTCAGTGCTTGTGCATCAACCTTTTTTTAGGAAAGCCTCAAATCTGTGGAAAACAGCATACAACCCATCTGCCATTATTTCTAATAATTTACAGCCCATTTGCTAATTCTTAAGGTTTTTTTGATCCCATATTCTTTTTGTTAGCATTGCAGCCCATATTGTGGCAACAGTTAAAAAATTATACGAAATTTTGCATATTTCGATGCACTCTGAACTGTTTTCAATCCCAAAATTTCGACTCACATTCAAACTAATTTAAAAAATAAATGTATATCAATATAAAATCCAACAAATTCTCCATGCATAAAAATTAATGTAATTTAAAATCTTGAAATGAAAAAAAGATATTTGAAACTAATTGCCGGTTTGATGTGTTTTAAAAATGTACAACCCATTTCTCATTACTGATGGGCCATTTTCTTGGCCAGCCGAATGAAAGCTCTCCTTGTCTTGAAAGATTTGCAGCCCAACAGGCCTGACAAAGCGACTTACTTGGCAAATCACAAAAAAACTGGGTTGTGGCCGTGGACCCAGCTGTCAGCCTCTCCACGTACAGTACTCTTCCGATGGAAGTCGTTCCTTGACCACGTTGACCACGCCGCACGGAGAACACCACGGTGGTGGACGACGGCGAGGCCTAGGAAGGGGACGACGCGGCAGTGGAAGCCCGCGCAGAGTGGACTACGAGGGTTCACTGGTTCGGCTGCGGTGTGAGGCTGTCGTCGCCGCAGGGCCTGGCCAGCGGTGGGAATAGTAGGGGGCGGTGAGGCCTCTGCGGCAGCACAGCCGGCCAGGGGAGGCAGGAGCATGTGGCACGACCAGCGCTGCTTTGGGCGGCTGGAGCAAGTAGACCAGAGGTTGAAGAAGCACTACAGCCGTTGGATGGACATTGTACGGTCACTGGAGCTAGAATCGTTCATATTGACTAAGTTGACAAAGCCCTTCGTCCCCGTCAACTTAGTAGGCCCACAAGTCAGCCTCCCAGCAAGGTGGGTCCCAGCTAGCCGGGGGAGTATTCATTTTTTTGTGCGTAATAAGGAGTGACTTCTGGTGGGTCCGAGCTGACAGCGGGGGGAACATTTTTTTCGCGAAATACGATGGCCCATCCGGTGGGTCCCAGCAGTCAGGGGGAAACGATTTTTTTCGCAAAATACTGGTGGCCCGTCTGGTGGGTCCCTACTATCAGGTGGAGGAATAATTATTTTCTGCGTAATAAGGAGGCACTTCCTTGCGGCTGCCGTGGACCCAGCTGTCAGCCTCTGCATGTACATTACTCTTTCGATGGAAGTCGGTCGTTGACCACGTTGACCACGCCGCATCGAGAGCACCAGGGCGGTGGACGACGGCGAGGACTAGGAAGGGGACGACTCGGAGCCGGGGAAGACGCAGCAGTGGATGCCCACGCGAAGAGGAGTACGAGGGTTCACTGGTTCGGCTGCGGTGTGAGGCTGCTGTCGCCGTAGATTAACAGGGGGTGTGGGTGAGTAGAGGGATGGCCTGGCCAGCGGTGGGAGTAGTAGGGGGCGATGAAGCCTCCGCGGCATCACAGCCGGCCATGGGAGGCAGGAGCACGCGGCACGACTGGCGCTGGTTTGGGCGGCTGGAGCAAGAAGGCCAGAGGTTGAAGAAGCACTACGGCCATTGGATGAACATCGTACGGTAACAGTAGCTAGAATCGTTCATATTGACTAAGTTGACAAAGCCCTCCGTCCCCGTCAACTTGGTAGGCTCACAAGTCAGCCTCCCACTATGCTGGGTTCCAGCTGGCAGGGGGAATATTCATTTTTTTGTGCGTAATAAGGAGGCACTTCCTTGCGTGCGAAGATAGCTGGTGGGTCCGACATGTCAGCGGGGGGCACTTTATTTCGCGAAATACAGAGGCCCTTCCGGTGGGTCCCAGATGTCAGGTGGAGGAATCATTATTTTGCGCGTAATAAGGAGGCATTTCCTTGTGTGCGGCCGTGGACCCAGCTGTCAGCCTCTCCACGCATAGTCTACTTCCGATGGTGTCATTCGTTGACCACGTTGACCACGCCGCGCCGAGCGCATCCAAGGTGGTGGACGACGGCGTGGCCCCGGACAGCAACGAGCCAGAGATGGGAAGACGCGGGAGTACAGTCGCAGACGGAGAGGTGTACGAGGGTTAACTGGTTCTAGTGCGGTGTGGTTCGGCAGTCGGTGGAGAAGAACAGGAGGTGTGGAGGGGTGGAGGGATGGCCTGGCCAACGGTGGAGTAGCGCTTCATAGCGAAGCGTGCTAAGCAGAGTTGCTAGCAGCAGGAGGCGGGAGGTGGTCCCGGCGGCGCTGGAGGAAGAAGACGAGAGATTGAAGATGGATGCCTGTCATTGGATGTAAATCCAACGGCTAACATGTCAAAATCATTTGTTGACTAAATTGACAACGACTTTCATTGGCTTTGACCTATTGGCCCACATTTCAGCCTCCAAAAATGTGGCACGTATTCAACCCATTTTTTAGAATTTACAGTCTTTTTTTTGCGCGGTAGAATTTACAGTCAATTTGATCTTTTTTTTGAATTACAGCCATTAGCTGGGCTAGGTGAACAAATAATGTAGCGTCCATGCGCCCCCTTTATTTTATTTCCTAAAAAATTACAGGCCATTTGCACTTTCTCGAAATACACGATTTTGCTGGGCTGATTCTAATTATAATGTTGGGTTGGGCCAGCAATGTTATCAAAAAATAAAAAGGGGCCGAGCATTTTGCTATAAATATATTTAAATAATAAGTGATATTATTACATTCATCCTTAAATCTTACCAAGCTTTTGTACACAATCACTAGGATTTTCGTGCCAAAACAATCCAGGATTTTATTTGTTAAGAAATTATTTTTATAAGTTAATAAGATGTGGGATATTGTTTTCTTACATATGTAAGTATCTGTTAAATATATGATGACAATAAAAATAATATATAATAACATATGAAATGATTTTTTTAGAAAAACAGGGAGCATCTCCCCGGTTCCATTGCTGAGAACGAAACCACAACATATTCTGATACAGCAGCTCAAAGAGAAATTCGAAAGCAAAGGTAGAAAAGCTACAAACTAGGGGGGTGGATGAACAAGTTCTCTGAATAACACAAATCACCCGAGCGGTGCCAAAGGCAGAGTGGATAGAGCACTCAAATGACACAAGGAGGGTCCAGCGAAGCCTTCATGGTCTTCAGCCGAGGGGCCGTGTCAGCCTGCGGCGACCAGTAAGCAAGCGAAGAGACCGGGCTGGAAGGCGTAGCATGGTGGATGTCCCCCTTTTTCGATGCCAGGTGCCCATCATCTTCATTAGAGATCTTGAGACGAGCCCACGGGTCCAGCCCCAGAGCAGGTCGAGCCTTGTTCGGCCACAAGTGATCGCCAATGGTTTCTGGAGGGATCTTGTTAGGGTTTCCACGAAGCTCATCAACTTGTCCTTGTCCGATCTGGAGGAGAGAATCGCCCAGTTCCTCACCATGTTCCTGATCAACCTCAAGACCTGCGGAATGGAAATCCAGGAGGTGTTACTGAAAATCATATCATTTCTATATTTCCAGAGGCACTAAAGGATAGCTGAGCTAACGGTGTTTAAAACTGAGCACTTTTTGGTAGCAATCCAGAATCTGGCAACAGAATCGAAGGATGAGCCAATCTGACTAGAGAAATATTCCTCAATGTGGGCCCAGAGATGTTTAGCAACTATACATTCAAAAAATAGGTGAGAACAAGACTCTTGTTCCAAGCAGTAAACACAATCAAGGGGTTTGATGATGTGTCTCTTCCTAAGGTTATCCCTAGTCATCAATTTTTTTGGAGAGAAGCCAGAGAAATACATGAATTTTAGGGGGAACTCTCAATTTCCAGACAACAGGGATAAACACGGGTTGAACCCCTCTGAAGTTGATAACATGATAGAGGGAGCTGGAGGAATACTTCCCCTTGTTGTCCAGCTGCCAAATCAGGGCATCCGGCTCGGCAGTAAAGGTAATGCTTTTGTTAAAGAGAGTTTTAGGCATTAACCGTCCCAAACTTCATTGACACTTTTGTTAAGCTCATTGCGGACAGAGTAAATAGGCCAAAATTGGACTGCTAGGGGGGATGTGCCAAACCAACTATCTTCCCAGAACCTGGTTCTGCTCCCATCCCCTATGTTCCATCTGTAGCCAAATTTCACAGCATGCATAATAGATTTTAATCCTTTCCAGAATCTAGAGGTCTTAGGGTTGGAGGAAGGGACAAAAATATTAGGTTTATTTCCTAGGTATTTATGGGCAATAAGAAGCTTCCAGGGTTTCAGGTCTTCCTCATAGAATCTTTGAATCCAAGACCCTAGAAGACAGATGTTAATTTCTTGGAGGTTAGGTATGCCTAGGCCTCCAAAATCTTTTTTCATAGAGACTAGGGCCCAATTAGCAAGGTGTAACTTCCTATTTCCCTCAAAATCATTCCACAAGCAATGAGACATCTGAGAATTGATGAGGTTCACTGCCCATTTAGGGAACTTGAAGAAGGAGAGGAGATACACTGGAATGCTAGCCAAACAAGCTTGTATGAGGATCAATATACCTCTGTAAGAGAGAAGTTTGCCCCTCCACCCAACAATCCTTTTAATGATTTTATCCAGAAGGGGTTGGATATCCTCTCTCCTCAGTTTATCATAGTGGAGAGGGATACCTAGGTACTTAATGGGGAAGTTACCTTTATTACAGACTAGAATAGAGAGGAAGTCAGCTAACTCCTGATCATCCATGTTGATAGGGATGAGGTCACTTTTAGAGTAGTTGATTCTCATGCCTGAGACTTGTTCAAACCAGGTTAGAACAGTTTTCAGATTGCTAGCATGTGTGGAGTCATTGTCTAAGAAAAGGATGGTATCATCTGCATATTGAAGGCAGATGATGCCACCGGGGCAGACCTTAGGACAGAGCCATGCAATCAGACTATGATCAGCAGCTTTGCTCAGCATTTTAGTAGAACATCCACTACTAAATTAAACAAAAGCGGGGAGATGGGGTCACCTTGCCTAAGGCCTTTACCAGCAAGGAAAAAATCACTTTCACAGTTATTTAACTTGACCCCAACAGACCCCCCATGAGTAAGTTGCTGGATCCAACTCTCCTATATGAAAGGCTTGGAAAAGATCTAAGAGATCATTTTTCACCAAGTCCTAAAAATGCTGGTAAAATAAGAAGGGAATCACATCAGGACCAGGATCCCCATCAGGATAAGAGCTAAAAATGGCTTCCTTCACCTCTGTCTCTGAAAAAGGGGCTTCTAGCAGCTCATTTTCAGCAGGAGAGACTTTTTTAGAAGCAGAGAAAAAATTGTTTTGTAGAGAGAACCCAGAAGGGTTTTCTTTCTTAGACAGGTCTTTGTAGAAGTCACTAGCCACTTTCAGCATCTCATCTACCTCAGTAACAGGGCCATTAGGGCCATCAAGGGAGTGAATGAGGGTTTTCCTCCTGCTCTGTTTAGCTACTGCATGGAAGTAAGCAGTATTTCTATCACTTCCAACATATCTAGCAGAACTATGGGTTTTCCTTCTGACAGGGCAATTCTCAACTCTATGGGTAACCATTTTGCAGATAAAACAACTCTTGGGCTTGACACATTTATCCAAATGATGCCCTGGTTCCCCACAGTTGTAGCAGATCACCTCAGAGTATGCCATAAGGCCCGAAGCAGGGGCAGGAGCAGTTTTCTGGATGTCCTATCTCTTCTTTTGCTGATTCTTGCCTTGAGATTTCCCACTGATCTGAGAATCAGAACCACCAGCAGATTGATCTTGGGCAATTACAGGAGCTTGCCCAGATTGTGCCCCCATTTGGGGCGGAGGTGGACCGTACCACTGCCCAACCGGCGCTCCCCCCATTGTGATAGGGGAAATTCATCGGAGTTCCTGGTTCCTGCTCATCCTCCAGCCAGATGTTGTCTCTCAGGAAGCAGAAATAACCACCAGACAGCTCAATTGAAGCCGATTGCAAGCCTAATTTCAATCTTCTACAGGTTTGGGGGAGAGGTAAGGTAGGGGATCCACCTGCTCTAGCTCCGGTGGCGTGCTGGTGGGCAGGAGTCCAGTCAAGCATTCCCATCTCGCAGCACGGCGTGGATCTCCTGAATTCACTTCTCCTTTTGCCCATCGAACGAACGCAATCGGCGGCTCACTGGGGTGGGGCATCCTGTGCTTCTCCGAGAAATCTCCTTTGAAGTAGATCTGCAGGGCTAGATTCAACAGCTCCCAATCCACATGATCCTTGCACATCCGAGCATACCTGCGCGAGTGAGAGAACGGATTCGGTCCCTCCTCGGCTTCCTCCCTCGCAGCTTCCTCCTCTGCTTCCCTCCATTCGCGCGTGCACTGGGTCTAGGAGAGAGCGTCATCGCGGATCCGCATTGCCCGCTCCCTCCATCTCCTCCCTCGAGTCTCTCGAAGCACCGTCGGCGCGACGGAGTCGAGCAGCTGGAGCATCCACGGGAAGGCTTTGTAGACATGTGGGAGATGCATCTTGTACATCTGCCTGTCTTCAGCCATTCTCCCATGAATATGGCCGACGACTCCATGGGGCACGCGAGCGGACTTGCTGAGGGGGGCAGGCACGCCCGGAGTCAGGAGGCGGGGGGTGGCGGCGAGATCTATTTGCCAATTACTCCCTCCTTTTCGGTTTATAGGGCTCAATTCAAAAATCTCACCAACCAAGGTAGATGATGAATGGTGGAATACTTTTTGTAGTTTGCAAAAGCACCTAATTAATGCACTTGTTTTCCTCAAAAAAATATGTTTATTAATGCATAAATTGCAATGCATGCATGCATAAAGTACATGCATTGGTCAATTTTCTCTTAATACTTGCATGCAATGATTTAATGCACCTTGGAATCTGAACATGTGATGGAAAACAACCAAATTGAGCCTTATAAAATTGAAAAACTAAAATTTTGAGATAAGCTCTATAAACCAAAAAGGAGGGAGTATGTGAACTAAATAGTCAACATATAAAATAATTTAAATATATATAATATAGTTAGAAGGGAAACATAAGTTGGACCTGGCATTCCTATTCTTATATAGAAAAATAGAACATACCTCTGCATTTTCTTCAAAAAAAAATACATAAATTGGGCTGCCAAAAATAAAACCTCGGATGGGAGGTCCATAGGCCGGTCGATACATGACGGCCCTAAGAAAATACAAACAGTGTCACATCCTAGCTAGTTCATGCATTAGAGTGTTGCATCATGTTTACTTTTACACAAACTTGAAATGGGGATGACAGAACCCCCAACACCCCCTGGAGACAACTAAGGTTTACTAAAATTATTTTCAATGAACCCAAAATGCCCTTCACAAAATGTTCATCATTTCTGGATTGGGCTAAAACCCCTGGCAAAAATGGTGCACTCTTTTCTAGGACATTCTGGTTTTTTTGAATTAAATCATAAGTATTTGAATTTGGACATTTAAACACTATAAAATATTTTAAATGCTCAAATAATTCTGGAAATAAGTGTGGGCTGTTGGAAATAATCTAAACAGAGCCTATAATTATTTTCAGGATTTCTGGAAACGTTTTAGTATTTTTAATAAAGCCCAACAGTTGCAGAAAAATAGAAAAAGAAAACAAAATAGAAAAAGAGAGGGAGAGAAACTTACGTGGCAGCCCACTAGCCGGCCCAGCACTGTGATGGCCCGTGCCAGCCAGCTGCTTCCCCTTGCCAGAGCAGGCAGGGAGGTGAGCATGGCGCGCCCGAGCTCGCCACGCACCACCCAGCCTCTCTACTTCGCCCTGGTCGCCTTTGCGCCGCGTGGATCATCTCCTGGTCGTCGCCCCGACCTCGCCGACACCTCATTCCTCCCCCTGCTCTCTCCCTCGCTCCCCCAAAGCCATGGCCGACGCAGCCGCCTCCATCTTGCCGCCGTAGCTGTAGCCACCGTCGTCCCCGTGTCACCCCACCGTGCCCACGAGCTCGGCAGCATCTCCCTCGACGAGCCACGAGGCCTCGGACGCGCTGCAACGCCGGCACCGCTGCCGTTCCCCTCGTCGGCCACCAGAGATCGTCGCCAACGATTCGCCGCCTCCCAAGCTTCACCGAGCCCGCTTCGACGCCCGCTGCACTCGCCGTGAGCTCCTCTCTCTTCTCCCCCTAGCCACGTCGCTCGAGCTGCCCTCTAACCCCATTGGCCATCACGGCCGAGAGCTCAGCTCCGCCGGCCATGTCGCCGCCGTGGCCACAAACGCATAAGCTCGAATCCGAGCACGTCACCGCACTCACCACGTCCCCATGAGCCCAACGCACCACTCCATGCGCCTCGCCGTGCCCCGTAGCTTCGGGTTCATCTTCACCCGAGCTCCGGCGACTGCCAAGGTCGTCGCCGGCGTCGTTCCCAGCCTCCCCGAGCTCCACTTCCACCACCAAATGATGCGGCTCGCTCCCCGCGTCACGTAGCTTCTCTCCGCCGTCGATTTAGTCACCGGAGACGCAAACCCGAGCCCCTCTGCCGCGTCTGTCGTCGCCGGCGTCAAGCCGCCGACGAGTTGACCATGTTTGACCCGTGTGGGCCCAGGTTGACCCCCCCTGAGCCTATGACAGGTGGGGCCGGCCTGTTAATTAGGTTAGGATTAGTGCTAACTAATTTTAGTTAGTTTAAGTCACTGACATGCGGGCCCAGGCCCCACTGACAATTAGTTAGTATTAACTAAACTCTGTTAGTTAGCTGAGACACTGACAGATGGGGCCCACCAGTCAGGTTTGACCTGCGCTGGCGCCTTTGACTCGCTAATGCCACAGTGACGCAGTGCTGACGCAATTATTTATTTTCTGGAATTATTTTTATATAGGAAATTCCAGAAAATAGCCTAAACTTCTAAAAATCATAGAAAATCAACCATAGCTCCAAATCAAACAAATTATATATGAAAAATGATCAGAAAAATTCAATCTTTCCATCTATAATGGTTTCATGGATGACAAAACACTTTAACCTTGCTGTTTAGGTGAAACAAGCTAATACACTTATTATGCATAAGAACTTAAGCTACCATTTGAATCTTTGATTCAAATGCACCCATTTCAACTTGTTTCACATTGCATTAGGCAGGACACATCATTTTGCCATGTCATAGCATGCATCATATTGTTGCATATTGCCATGTGTTGATTATATTCTGTTTGTCTTTCGTGGTAGGTTCTGCCTCCGAGGATATCTCCGAGTATCCAACTGAAGGGCAGTACCCTACTACCACCCCATCAGGCAAGCAGCCCCATTGATCATATTGATACAATCCCATGTTCTCGCATCTGCTCTCATTTACTGCATTAAGACAACAACGTTTCAAACTATTGTGTGCTGCGGTAGTTGAACCCTTATCCTCTGCATGACCTGTCATTGCCACAGTAACTAGATGAAACCCACTAGCATGTGTAGGAGTTGATTGAGGCATGTTTGTGTTTCCTACCTTGCTATGCCTGCTATGCTTAGAGTTGTGTCAGGTCTGGTTCATCTAGGTGATGGGATAGAGTGAAATAATTATGTCGGTAATGTGAGGGATGTGTTGAATATGATTTGGTAAAGGTATCGATGAGAGGCCGTGTAGGAGTACATGGTGGGTTGTTTCATTAAGGTCGTCCATAAGAACTGAGATCTGTATGCGTGATTTAAGATTCAGCTACTACCACACATTGGGCCCTGAAATATGAGCCCGCTCGACTTACTGACCCCTCTCGTCCTCTGTCCAGGAGTTGCAACTAGTTTCTGGTGTTTGTAGGTTATGTGTTGGCGGCCGTGCGTAGCACTGACCCTAGGGGTGGGCTATGATGCGGTAGATACACTGTGGCCGGGTATGCCGGGCGCCCGTTTGGCGTCTCGGGACCCTATACACATCGTTTGGGGCCGTTGAGGACACCCCGGCCGGATTTCCTTGCGGATGGAACCTGAATAGGCGATAAACCTAGACTAGAGACTTGTGCGGTTAGTCAGGTCATGTTCTACACCCACGTCGGCTTTCGCTTGAAGTATGCCGAGCACATGTCGTGTGCAGACGCTAAGTCGTGGAAACATGTGTGGCGAAGTACACCCCTGCAGGGTATAAAACTATTCGAATAGCCGCGTCCACGGTAAAGGACTACTTGGTTGCCTATACAGTTCATAGACAAGTTAATGGTTACTACTAAAAGACTCAATATAAGTGTGAGTATCGAGGATGGCTCTCTCATAGGATGACGAGGGAGGATCCCCTGTGGAGTATTGTGTTGGTGATTAGCGGACTCGTGTGCGAAAACTATTTTACTAGTGGTGTCTCGTAGGATAGCTTAGCCAAGAGTCAAAGCTGGCTTGCTGCAATAAATCCACCACCTTCTTGAGAATGAGCATGTATAGTAGGTTCTGTTGTAAGACTTGCTGAGTACCTTTGTACTCATGTTTGCTTAATTACTATTTTCAGACGACAACACCGCCCCTCCGATGGGTTTTATGTAGATCTCGATGTCGATGAGTGACTTGCCACCCAGGTGGTGATCCTGGCCATGGAGGGCCCTATGTAGATAGACAGGCTTTGAGAAGCCTTCTTCCTTTCTAGTGTCTGCACTCAGACTATTAGCTTCCGCATGTGCTTGTATGCTTGTATGACTTGAGTATCGGGTCATGTGACCCCTACCTGTATGAACATGTTATGTATGGCTCTCCGGAGCTTTTAAATAAAGTACTTGAGTTGTAGAGTTTTGTTGTGATGCCATGTTGTATTTGCACATATCGGGCATATTGTGTGTATGGTTGAAATGCTTGGTATGTGTGGGGTCCGACAATCTAGTTGTTTATCCTTGGCAGCCATTCTTATGGAGAAATGTAGTCTAGTGCTCCTCGAGCCATAGTAGTCCGCTACAGCCCGGTTCACCGGAGTCCTGCTAGCCCAACACTACTTCTCAGGACACTTGACTGGCCGGCATGTGTTTCACTTTGTTCCTATGTCTGTCCATTCGGGAAAATGTCACGCGGTGACATCCGGAGTCCTTCCTAGCCTGCTACAGCCGGGTTCCCCGGAGTCCTGTTAGCCTAGTGCTACAGCCCGGATTCACACGCCAATGACCGACATGCTCGATGTGATTCATGTATGCCTGTATCCATAGGTCTATGCCGCTTTGGGTTCACGACTAGCCATGTCGGCCCGGGTTCTCTATCATATGGATGCTAGCGACACTATCATATACGTGAGCCAAAAGACGCAAACGGTCCTGGGCCATGGTAAGGCGACACCCGTGGGGATACCATGCATGAGGCCGCAATGTGATATGAGGTGTTACCAGCTAGATCGATGTGACTTGGAATCGGGGTCCTGACAGCGTTGGCATCAGAGCCTGCCTGCCTGTAGGTTCGTCGAGCCAAACCAGTCGATGTCGAGTCTAGAAATGCTTTAGTTATATGTAGGGGAATCGATTGTGGGAGGGAACGTAAGGCTCTTTTTACTCCTTACCTTATGCCCTCTGATCTGAGTCATTCTCTTCTCATTCAACATGGGTTAAGGACTAGGCTCTTTTCTTCTATCAGGTTCACGTGTTACTAATCCGTAGTAGCTTATAGGATTGTTGTTACAAGCCTCAGTACAGTTTCTACTACTTTTAGTATGTTGCCAGTTGAATCAGAACCTTAATATGATGTTGTTGAGTGGTATTGCAAACTGTTGTGGATGTCTCAAATCTTTTTCTGAGCATTTACAGCCGTTATGCCGTCCGATTTCCCCTAGAAAATTCTAATGCCTTTGCATTATTCTGTGCTTTCAGATGGCCACCCGTTCGCAGAACCAAGTGGTTCGTCTGACCCGGTGCCTTGATGTGCCCGGCCACACGACCATGTTGGTTCGAGTGATGGTCGAGTCAGGCTATCGGTGGTAAACGGAATATACCGTCGAGGAGCAGTTCAAAGACTTCAACCAGAGCCAGTACCTCTGTACCATTAGGATATATCCCTCTTATCCTGGAGCCACTGAGCCCCTTCACTGTTCCTATGGACTTGGGGTCACTGTTGAGATGTCTGTGCAGGATGCAGCCTATTCAATGATGACTATCATTCGAGCCAGGACTGCCTTGCTACAGAACACCGATTTCCGTTACATGCCAGCCTCACTTCCTGGAGCACAGGGGTACTATCAGGCTTTGTACTATGACTCTTCACATGAGGAGTCACCACTCCGCACCACTGCCGAGATGCTCGAGGATAAGGCGAAAATTGGGCCTTGCGTATGGAGCTTTTCCACACTCGTTCTGATCATTGGGCCACTTTGACTCGGTTTGCACCTGCGGTGCAAGCACGATACATGGACATGAGGGACCTGTACCCTGTACGGTCTGGATTACCGGATTATATGGAGTGGCGCGATGTAGGAGGCATCACCCCTCCTTGTGGTCCCCGTCTGCCACCACCTGTGGGACCAAGGCCACATCCGAGTCCCTATGGTCCGCAGGCTCCGCAGGACCGTCTGTTCCCAGATGATCATGTTCCACTTCCAGGCTTTGGTGGCGACTTTTATGAGGATTACTACGGAGCCGTCTGAGCTAGTAGTAGTTTCACTAGTACTGTAATAGTTATATTCTCCACAGTCCTGCATGACCCGTGGGATACGACTTGTTGTGTATCATGCTCCAGAGGTGTAGAAAAATAATGTATAGGAGCTTGGAATGCCTCCGATGAGATGTAATGTCTTTCACCGTAGTTGTATTCTAGCATGGGCTTGTACTAAAATATGTACGGTGTGTATGACCAATGGTATATATATGGCAGTTTCTATATTACCATGTCATGCAATGAACATCCTAGCATTCCATGTTATCCATTACATTCTGCACTTCCTTGCTAAGTTTGTGCCATCCTTATCTAAACTGTTGCCTTGTTTTCTCCTAGGATGGTCAACACCCGCAGCAACCCTGCTGCCCCGGAGCAGGGGGAAGCCAGTGCAGCTAGGGGTGAAAATCTGCCTCACCCGCCTTCTCTGGCCGAAGTTATGCTGGAGGCGAAAAGAAACAAGCATGAGACTAACCGCTTGCTGGAGCGGATTGAGCAGAACACTGCACGCCATCAGCGAAATGACTTTGTGTTAATCAATGACTTTATCAAGTTGTACCCACCAAAGTTTAATCATTCCGTCGAGCCCCTCGACGCGGATGACTGGCTCCGCAGCATCACACACAAGCTACGTTCTGCCAACGTAGCCGAAGCTGATAAGGTTACCTATGCTGCCTATCACCTCAAAGGCCCTGCTAGCCTTTGGTGGGAAAACTTTGAGGCTATGCGCCCGGTCGGCCAAATCACTACTTGGGCTGAATTTAGTGAGGCTTTCCGTGAGCATCACATCTCGGAAGGTCTCATAGATCGCAAGAGGGAAGAGTTCTGCAATTTCAGCCAAGGAAGACTGACTGTGGATGCATATAGTCGTGAATTTGGGAATCTGGCACGATATGCTCCTGAAGAGGTACCCACCGATGCTAAGAAGCAGGCAAGGTTCCGCAAGGGACTTAGCCCTGAGCTTCGCCACGATCTTCGTCTGCACGAGTGCACCTCCTTTCAGAAGTTGGTCAATAAAGCCATCAGTGCTGAGACAGGCCAGTCTGACTATGATGCTTCACGCAAGCACTCTCGTGATTTTGGCTCTTCATCCAGCTCTGGATCTCAGAAGCGCCGGGTGTGGATTCCAAGCACGGCACTGCCACCCAGGTTCATTCCGAGGCCATCCTTTGAGGCGCCTCGCCCCAACCAGCAGTTTGCACCGTCCAAGCCCTATGGTGGCCCCACTGCTAATGCTGCTCCATGCCCCAATGTTGTGACATGTTTCAAGTGTGGAGAGCCGGGTCACTATAGTCGAGAGTGTCCCCAGAACAACAATCCCAATCAGTCTGGAAAGTCCGTTGGCCATGGTAAGCCAGCGGGAAAGACATTCTACGCCAAGCCGGTCACCACTGCACGCGGCCATTTCAACTATGTCTCAGTTGAGGAGGCTCATGAGGATCCTAACGTCGTCCTTGGTACGCTCCTTGTTAATTGCCATCCGGCATCTGTTCTTTTCGATAGGGGAGCATCTCATTCATTCATATCTGAGAGCTATGCTCGATTGCATAACACAACATTCTGTGACATGCCCACTACCATGGAAATTTAAACCCCTGGCTCTAGATGGCAAACCTCTAGAGTAAGCCATGGGAATGAAATTCTTGTCGATAGACTTGTCTTTCTTGCATCCTTAATAGCTCTCAAGTCCTCGGACATAAACATCATCTTGGGTATGGACTGGATGTCAGCTCATTATGCTAAGATTGATTGTGCCACTAGAACCGTTCAACTTACTCACCCATCGGGCAAGACAGTCAATGTCTTAATCGAGTGGCCAAACGCCAGCTTTACTCCCTAAATGCCAACCCCCTTCCAGACCTTGAAGATATTCCAGTAGTTTGAGACTTTCTAGATGTCTTTCCAGAAGAACTGCCAGGTGTTCCACCTGACAGGGATGTCGAGTTTGTGATAGACCTTGTTCCAGGAACCGTTCCAATTTCTAGAAGACCCTATAAGATGGCACCCTTAGAACTAGCCGAGCTTAAGAACCAACTCAATGAGTCCTTGAAAAAGGGTTTCATCCATCCTAGTTCCTCTCCTTGGGCTCGCCCCATCCTCTTTGTCAAGAAGAAGGATGGAACGGATCGGATGGTTGTAGATTACTGACCTGTCAACTTGGTCACTATCAAGAACAAGTATCCGCTTCCCAGGATTAACGATCTGTATGATCAGCTCGCTGGATCCTCAGTCTTTTCCAAGATGGATTTGAGGTTGGGCTACCATCAAATCAAAATTAGAAACGGGGACATTCCCAAAACGGCCTTTGTTACTCGTTCTGGCCAATACGAGTACACCGTCATGTCCTTCGGTTTAACCAATGCCCCAGCCACTTTCTCTCGGTTAATGAACTCGGTCTTCATGGAGTATTTGGATAAATTCGTCGTAGTATACCTCGATGACATACTCATCTACTCCAAGAATGAAGAGGAACATGCCGAACATCTAAGGCTGGTATTGACGAAACTTCGAGAGCATCGCCTTTATGCCAAATTCTTTAAGTGTGAATTTTGGTTGCCAGAAGTGACCTATCTAGGCCATGTAATCTCTGGTAAGGGTATTGCTGTCAATCCCGAGCGAGTTCAAGCCGTCCTTGATTGGACACCACCTGAGACGGTCAAGCAAGTTCGGAGCTTCCTTGGCTTAGCGAGCTATTGCCGCCGCTTCGTAGAGAATTTCTCCAAGGTTGCTAAACCTCTAACTGAACTCCTCAAGAAAGATAAAAAGTTCGAGTGGACCCCACAGTGCGAGTTCAGCTTTTAGGAACTGAAAAGATGCCTGACATCTGCTCCCGTACTGGTACCACCATATTTCTCCAAGGACTTTATTATCTATTGCGATGCCTCGCGACAAGGACTAGGTTGCATACTCATGCAAGATGGTCAGGTAATTGCCTATGCTTCACGGCATTTACACCCACATGAGGAAAATTATCCCACACACGATCTAGAGCTTGCAGCCGTAGTCCATGCACTCAAAACTTGGCGACATTACCTTCTCGGTAATCGTTGCGAGATCTTCACCGATTACCAAAGTTTGAAATATATCTTCACCCAACCGGATTTGAATCTCAGGCAAAGATGTTGGGTCGAGTTGATCTCCGATTACGACTTAGGGATAACTTACACCCCGGGCAAAGCCAATGTCATGGCTGCGCTAAGTCATAAATCCTATTGTAACAACCTGATGTTACAACAAAGTCAACCACTTCTCCATGAGGAATTTCGTAAGCTTAATCTTCACATTGTTCCTCGAGGATTCCTATCCACCCTGGTGGCGAAGCCTAACCTTACGGATCAAATCATAGCTGCCCAGAAGCGTGATAAGGGCATATCCCGGATTAAGGAAAACATTGCTAGCGGAGTTGCTAAATGTTTTTCCATGGATGAGCGAGGTGTTGTATTCTTCGAGAACCGCTTGGTGGTTCCCAAGAAACAACATCTACATCAGTTGATTCTTAAGGAAGCTCATGAATCCCCTCTCACTATTCATCCCGGTAGTACTAAAATGTATCAAGACCTACGCCAGAGGTTTTGGTGGACTAGGATGAAGAGAGAAATTGCTCAATACATTGCTAGTTGTGATGTCTGTCGTCGTGTTAAAGCAGAGCATCAATGGCCTGCTGGCACCCTTCAACCTTTGGCTATTCCTGAATGGAAATGG
Organism: Triticum dicoccoides; assembly: GCF_002162155.2. Lineage (NCBI taxonomy): Eukaryota > Viridiplantae > Streptophyta > Magnoliopsida > Poales > Poaceae > Triticum > Triticum dicoccoides. Next base: position 302,924,711 of record NC_041380.1, on the reverse strand, counting down.
GATAAGATCAGTATGGATTTCATTACTGGGTTTCCCAGGACCAAGAGAGGGAATAATGCCATCTTCATCGTGATCGGCCGTCTTTCTGAAGTAGCCCATTTCCTACCTGTTCGTGAGAGTATCACCGCTAGCCAGCTAGCTGACCTATACATCTCCCGAATAGTGTCTCTTCATGGTGTCCCATTGGAAATTAACTCAGACCGTGGGAGTCTCTTCACCTCTCGATTTTGGGGAAGTTTCCAAAATGCTATGGGAACTCGTCTCTCTTTTAGCATCGTCTTCCACCCTCAATCAAGTGGTCAAGTAGAGCGAGTCAATCAAATTCTAGAAGATATGCTCCGAGCTTCTGTCATCTCATTCAGAATGGGTTGGGAGAAATGCCTTCCATTCGCGGAGTTTGCTTATAACAATAGTTGTCAAGCTAGCTTGGACAAAGCTCCTTTCGAAGTTCTCTATGGATGAAAATGTCGAACGCCTCTTAACTGGTCAGAAACCGGGGAAAGACAACTCTTTGGCTCGGATATGATTCAGGAAGCAGAAGAATAGGTTCGCGTTATTCGTGAGAAATTGAAAACAGCCCAATCTCGTCAAAAGAGCCAATATGATCGTAAACATAAGCTCATGACTTATGAAGTCGGCGAGAAGGCTTACCTTCGGGTTACTTCGTTAAAGGGAACCCATCGTTTCAGTATCAAAGGCAAATTGGCTCCTCGTTACATTGGACCCTTTCGCATTCTTGCCAAACGAGGAGAAGTTGCCTACCAATTGGAACTACCTCCGCATCTTTCCAGAGTTCACGATGTCTTCAACGTTTCTCAACTCAGGCGTTGCTTCGCGGATCCTATCCGTGGAGTGGACCACGAAACGCTTGATCTACAAGATAACCTCTCATATCGGGAATATCCCGTTCGTATCCTTGATCAAGCCAAGCGTAGCACTCGACGCCATAACATCAAGTTTCTCAAGGTTCAATGGTCACACCATTCCGAGAAGGAAGCTACTTGGGAAAGGGAGGATCGTCTTCGACTCGAGTACCCCACCTTCTTCTCAAAGGATCCTAAATCTCGGGACGAGATTCTTTTGAGTGGGGGTGAATTTTCACATCCTAGCTAGTTCATGCATTAGAGTGTTGCATCATGTTTACTTTTACAGAAACTTGAAATGGGGATGACAGAACCCCCAGCACCCCCTGGAAACAACTAGGGTTTACTAAAATTATTTTCAATGAACCCAAAATGCCCTTCACAAAATGTTCATCATTTCTGGATTGGGCTAAAACCCCTGGCAAAAATGGTGCACTCTTTTCTGGGACATTCTGGTTTTTTTGAATTAAATCATAAGTATTTGAATTTGGGCATTTAAATACTATAAAATATTTTAAATGCTCAAATAATTCTGGAAATAAGTGTGGGCTATTGGAAATAATCTAAACAGAGCCTATAATTATTTTCAGGATTTCTGGAAACGTTTTAGTATTTTTAATAAAGCCCAACAGTTACAGAAAAATAGAAAAAGAAAACAAATCAGAAAAAGAGAGGGAGAGAAACTTACCTGGTAGCCCACTGGCCGGCCCAGCACTGTGCTGGCCCGTGCCAGCCAGCTGCTTCCCCTTGCCAGAGTAGGTAGGGAGGTGAGCATGGCGCGCCCGAGCTTGCCACACACCACCCAGCCTCTCTGCTTCGCCCTGGTCGCCTTTACGCCGCGTGGATCGTCTACTGGTCGTCGCCCCGACCTCCGACACCTCATTCCTCCCCCTGCTCTCTCCCTCGCTCCCCCGAAGCCATGGCCGACGCAGCCGCCGCCGTCTTGCCGCCGTAGCCGTAGCCACCGTCGTCCCCGTGTCACCCCACCGTGCCCACGAGCTCCGCAGCATCTCCCTCAACCTCCTCGACGAGCCATGAGGCCTCGGACGCGCTGCAACGCTGCTACCGCTGTCATTCCCCTCGTCGGCCACTGGAGATCGTCGCCGATGATTCGTCGCCACCCAAGCTTCCCCGAGCCCGCTTCGACACCCGCTGCACTCGCCATGAGCTCCTCTCTCTTCTTCCCCTAGCCATGTCGCTCGAGCTCCCCTCTAACCCCGTTGGCCATCACGGACAAGAGCTCGGCTCCGCCGGCCATGTCGCCGCCGTGGCCACAGATGCGTAAGCTCGAATCCGAGCGCGTCACCACACTCACCACGTCCCCAGGAGCCCAATGCACCACTCCACGCGCCTCGCCGTGCCCCGTAGCTTCGGGTTCATCTTCACCCGAGCTCCGGCGACCGCCAAGGTCGTCGCCGGCGTCATTCCCGGCATCCCCGAGCTCCACTTCCACCACCAAACGACGCGACTCACTCCCTGCATCACGTAGCTGCTTTCCGCCGTTGATTTAGTCGCCGGAGACGCAAACCCGAGCCCCTCCGCCGCGTCTGTCGTCGCCGGCGTCAAGCCGCTGGCGATTTGACCATGTTTGACCCGTGTGGGCCCAGGTTGACTCCCCCCTGAGCCTATGACAGGTGGGGCTGGCCTGTTAATTAGGTTAGGATTAGTGCTAACTAATTTTAGTTAGTTTAAGTCACTGACATGCGGGCCCAGGCCCCACTGACAGTTAGTTAGTATTAACTAAACTCTGTTAGTTAGCTGAGACACTGACAGATGGGGCCCACCAGTCAGGTTTGACCTGGGCTGGTGCCTTTGACTTGCTGACGACATAGTGACGCAGTGCTGACGCAATTATTTATTTTCTGGAATTATTTTTATATAGGAAATTCCAGAAAATAGCCTAAACTTCTAGAAAGCATAGAAAATCAACCATAGCTCCAAATCAAACAAATTATATGTGAAAAATGATCATAAAAATTCAATCTTTCCCTCTGTAATGGTTTCATGCATGACAAAACACTTTAACCTTGCTGTTTAGGTGAAACAAGCTAATACACTTATTATGCATAAGAACTTAAGCTACCATTTGAATCTTTGATTCAAATGCACCCATTTCAACTTGTTTCACCTTGCATTAGGCAGAACACATCATTTTGCGATGTCATAGCATGCATCATATTGTTGCATATTGCCATGTGTTGATTATATTCTGTGTGTCTTTTGTGGTAGGTTCTGCCTCCGAGGATATCTCCGAGTATCCAACTGAAGGGCAGTACCCAACTACCACCCCATCAGGCAAGCAGCCCCATTGATCATATCGATACAATCCCATGTTCTCGCCTCTACTCTCATTTACTGCATTAAGACAACAACGTTTCAAACTGCTGTGTGATGCGGTAGTTGAATCCTTATCCTCTGCATGACCTGTCATCGCCACAGTAACTAGATGAAACCCACTAGCATGTGTAGGAGTTGATTGAGCCATGTTTGTGTTTCCTACCTTGCTATGCCTTCTATGCTTAGAGTTGTGTCAGGTCTGGTTCATCTAGGTGATGGGATAGAGTGAAATGATTATGTCGGTAATGTGAGGGATGTGTTGAATATGATTTGGTAAAGGTATCGATGAGAGGCCATGTAGGAGTACATGGTGGGTTGTTTCATTGAGGTCGTCCATAAGAACTGAGATCTGTATGCGTGATTTAAGATTCAGCTACTACCACACATTGGGCCCTGAAATATGACCCCGCTCGACTTACTGACCCCTCTCGTCCTCTGTCCAGGAGTTGCAACTAGTTTCTGGTGTTTGTAGGTTATGTGTTGGCGGCCGTGCGTAGCGCTGACCCTAGGGGTGGGCTATGATGCGGTAGATACACTGTGGCCGGGTATGCCGGGCGCACGTTTGGCATCTCGGGACCCTGTACACATTGTTTGGGGCCGTTGAGGACACCCCGGCCGGATTTCCTTGCGGATGGAACCTGAATAGGCGATAAACCTGGACTAGAGACTTGTGCGGTTAGTCAGGTCATGGTCTACACCCACGTCGGCTTTCGCTTGAAGTCTGCCGAGCACATGTCGTGTGCAGACGCTAAGTGGTGGAAACATGTGTGACGAAGTACACCCCTGCAGGGTATAAAACTATTCGAATACCCGTGTCCGTGGTAAAGGACTACTTAGTTGCCTATACAGTTCATTGACAAGTTAATGGTTACTACTAAAAGACTCAAGATAAGTGTGAGTATCGAGGATGGCTCTCTTGTAGGATGACGAGGGAGGATCCCCGGTGGAGTATTGTGTTGGTGATTAGCGGACTAGTGTGAGAAAACTATTTTACTAGTGGTGTCTCGTAGGATAGCTTAGCCAAGAGTCAAAGCTGGCTTGCTGCAATAACTCCACCACCTTCTTGAGAATGAGCATGTCTAGTAGGTTCTGTTGTAAGACTTGATGAGTACCTTTGTACTCATATTTGCTTAATTACCGTTTTCGGACGATAACACCGCCCGTACGATGGGTTTTATGTAGATCTCGACGTCGATGAGTGACTTGCCACCCAGGTGGTGATCCTGGCCATGGAGGGCCCTATGTAGATAGACAGGCTTCGAGAAGCCTTCTTCCTTTCTAGTGTCTGCACTCAGACTATTTGCTTCCGCATTTGCTTGTATGCTTGTATGACTTGAGTGTCGGGTCTTGTGACCCCTACATGTATGAACATGTTATGTATGGCTCTCCGGAGCTTTTAAATAAAGTACTTGAGTTGTAGAGTTCTGTTGTGATGCCATGTTGTATTTGCACATATCGGGCATATTGTGTGTATGATTGAAATGCTTGGTATGTGTGGGATCCGACAATCTAGTTGTTTATCCTTGGCAGCCTTTCTTATGGAGAAATGTAGTCTAGTGCTCCTCGAGCCATAGTAGTCCGCTACATCCCGGTTCACCGGAGTCCTGCTAGCCCAGCGCTACTGCTCAGGACACTTGACTGCCTGGCATGTGTTTCACTTCGTTCCTATGTCTGTCCCTTCGGGGAAATGTCACGCGGTGACATCCGGAGTCCTGCCTAGCCTGCTACAGCCCGGGTTCCCCGGAGTCCTGTTAGCCCAGTTCTACAGCCCGGATTCACACGCTGATGACCGACATGCTCGATGTGATTCATGTATGCCTGTCTCCATAGGTCTGTGCCGCTTTGGGTTCACGACTAGCCATGTCGGCCCGGGTTCTCTATCATATGGATGCTAGCGACACTATCATATACGTGAGCCAAAAGACGCAAACGGTCCCGGGCCATGGTAAGGTGACACCCGTGGGGATACCATGCGTGAGGCCGCAATGTGATATGAGGTGTTACCGGCTAGATCGATGTGACTTGGAATCGGGGTCCTGACAAACAGGCCTATGGACCTCCCATCCGAGGTCGTGGGCTGCGCATGTTAAAAATGAAAGCCTAGACGGGCAGCCCAAAACCACATCCAACACTTGCCAAAACTTCGTCCCTCATTTTCTCTGTGTTTCACACACTCGACATTGTGTGGGCATTTTGACTGTGCATCATATGAAGATGTGCTATGCATGAATGTTGATCAGCATGATGTTAACTGGTTGGTAGTTCCATTTTCGACCATGAATAAAACTTTCAAGATGATGTTAACCTTGTTTGAAAAAGGCCATGTTAATATAAATGCTCTGCCTCTGAAAGTTGCAGTTTCTTAGTTGAAACTGAACTTGCAGTTTCTTATCTGAAACTGAAACTTGTAGTTTCTTCTCTGAGAATCACATTGTCTGCACTTTGTACTCCTATGAAACTACATTCTTTAAGTGCTAAAAATAGATCTCTATAATTCATAAAATACTTCATATGCTCAATACTGCAAATCTGAAATTCAAAAGACATTCATATCTGAAAGTACTCACAAAATACACAACACAAAACACAATTCACAACCTCCAAATACTGACAACCCTAAGCTCCTCCTGACAATTCACAACCTGTCCGACTATTGGGCTGGGGGGGCAGCCCCCTCCTGTTCCTTGGCGGTAGACAACTGCCCCGTGAGAGATGTGAACGGTGAGGGAGACGATGGCGGGGAAGCGTCGTCGGGCCAACTGCTTTTCTCCTCTTGTAGTTGGGTTCGGTCGACGAAGACTCCACCGGCTCGCTCTGGCAGGACACCCTCACAAACGGCACCTTATAGATGCTCGATCCTTCAATCTCTGGTGGATGCTCCATCTGGGATCGATACTCCCACCACCGCTCCCTCATGATCGGATTCGGTGAATCTGTTTGCTCCATGGCCCAGAGGAGCAGCTCTATGTACTCCGGCGCGACTCCCTCAGGGAGTATCGCCGCCTTTTTGCTCTATTGCAGATATTTGGCCATGGATGTCGCCGTCGCCGCTAGTTGGTCCTTGTTGTCAAACCAAGACTGTATCTCCAACATCCTAGCTAGCTTCATAGGGTCGCCGTCTGCGATCCTCATGTATCGGTTGTACTCCTCCATCGATCTACTTCTCCACAGCACCTTCACTCGCCGGTGGTGGTTTTTGAATGGAAGAGGAGAGGAGCAACGCTGGTTTTGCATTAGATCGGCAGAGGAGCGACACTGGTTTTGGACTGGAACAGGAGAGGAGGGGCGGTGATTTTGAAATGGAAGAGGAGAGGAGCGGCGCTGCATTTAGATTGGAACAGGAGTGGAGCGGCGGTGGTTTAAGAGGAGAAGAGCGAAAGAGCGGCGCTGGTCTTGGAAGTATTTTTTTGTTGTTTCGTGTATTTTGGGTCAAAGTTTGACCATGTACTGCATTTGACAAGCAAAATGTGAATGCATGTCACCAAAAATTGTACCGTTTGGTTCATATCTGAATGTACTTTCAAATTATACTCCCTCCATGTTTTTATACAAGGCCACAAACTCATATTACAGGTACCAAGGTAAAAATCAATGCTATGTTTAAGTCAATGTTGCTAGCTAGCTTGTCGCCTTGATTGTCGTGTTAATTAATGTGGTTTTTCTCTCCAAGCACAACAAGCCAACCCTCTCACTCCTCACTGGTTGATTAATGTTGGAAATGCAAGCTAACCTTCTCACTCCCGCATGCACACAAGGGATATTAATGTCCTCAGGTGCTAGTACGAGGCAAACGCCATTAATTTTGCCTCAATTAATGTTAGTGGCCTTGTACAATTGCAAATTGTAATTTTGATAGTGGCCTTGTATACAACGTATAACATATATTTTATGTGCGAAAATCATGGTCAATTATGACCCAGAATAAAAGGGAGACTAGTTAATGTGGGGTCGCTTTCTTAATTGAAGGGTAAATTGATTTTTATTTTGATCTAGTCAAAGTGCGCCGGCCCTCTCGTCCAATCCTAAATCGCTGTCGCACGCTCCTCTCTCTCTTCTCCATTGCAAAACCACCTCCTCTCCTCTCCATCATCTCCATTCCAAAACCACCGTATCGCCTCTCCCTCTTCTCTATTGCAAGACCACCGTGGCTCCTCCGTTTTCTAGACGCTTTGCTCCATGGCGTGGGCGCAATCCATGGATACAAAATTAGTATACTGTATACTATTTAAAAGTCGAGGGCGGGGTTTTTCCTGCGCGGTAGGTGGCGGGGCAGTTCCGCCTAGTCAGTTTGACAGAGACACGAGAAGATGAGGGAGTAGGCTGCTGCAAACGTAGGGCTGTGTGATTTGACAACGAGTTACTGGTGGACAGGTGGGGCCCCGTGATTTGACTTGCCATTATTATTTTAACTGCGGCGCTACGACCGGCGCGAGTCTCCCAGATTCCTGACCACCTCCATACAAGTGCCTCTCCCAATGCTCCACCATGTAGTAGAGGCTGGCTCTTGCATGAGAGCCCACTTCTCCACTTTTTCCTTGCCTCTCTTTCCTCCACATATGCAAAAATGCCATGTAAAGCGCACTATTGTACTTACTTTTACTTGCTCCTACAGGTGCTTAAGCTTGCCACATAGGCATAAAGTCTGATGTGGCAAGTTAATCAAGAAGAGAGAGACTAGTTTGGTGACCCAAGGAAGAAACGGTGCTAAGTGCGTGTACCTAGGTGAAAAGACAATTTTGAGTCTATAGCTAATTAAATGAAGCAAACTTAGCAACACCATTTCATTGGAAGAGGTCACTCCTTGGCAAATGCAATAAATACACGCGCTTACTAGCACCGTTTCTTCCTTGAGTACGAAGAAAGAGATAGAGAGGAGTAACAAAAAATACACTTATATCCAACCTTGTTGTAGTATGAGTGACTAAGTGATGACTATGTATGACATGCCAACATCAGATAGCCTTACGCACCGTGTTAAATCTCCAAGGGCGCGACCTCGCGAGCGACGCGACGGTCGTGGTAGGCGCGACCATGATACGGGCTGCTGGCAGCCCTTGGATCTGAGATCAAACGGTCGCATGCTAAGTTGCTGAAAATTTGTAGAATAACCCTCCAGGATAGGATATTCACCCATAGGTCTAGAATCATGCCATGCAACCGTTCGATCTCAGATCCAAGGGCTCTCAGAAGCCCGTATCATGGGAGAATGGAAAGCCACTACCCTGTCGTTCGCACGCTGGCAGTTCGCTCCTACTCGTCCCAGCACGTCCTTCAATACTACAGCGGTCCGCTCCTAGTCGTCCCGTCCATTCACATTATGGCAGTTCCACTAATCCTAACCCTCCTCCCAAATCCATGGCGTCCCAAATCTCCATGATCAGCGGTGAGTACAAGGTTAGAACCATCACCGGCGATGAGTTCGACGTCATCTACACCCGTTCTTCCGCGACGGTGAAAGGATGCCTTTCTCGCTTCAGACGCATGTTTGAAAACTCAGATGATGAGTGGGTCGCTGGGCTAGATGTTGAGTACACCACAGTCCTGGGATGAGAGAAGGATCTAAAGGACGAAGAGAGGAAGAAGCCCGCCGTGATCCAGGTTTGCGTGCATGACTTATGCTTGGTCTACCACATATGCCATGCCGACGTTGAGTGCCAGGATTTTAAGGACTTCCTCGGGAGCAACCTATTCAAATTCATTACTGTAGACTTTGGTAACGACAAAGAAATCCTGGGTCGGATAGGCCTCGTTGTAGGCAACCCCTTCGACCTGCAGAAGAATCGGCTGGTGCCCTCTCGTCAGCCTTCAATGCTGACCCTGGTAGGAGCCATGGTTCATCCTTTGTATGGTAAACTGGTGAAACCTCCATAGACGTTTCATCGTCATGCATGGCAGCGAAATGTACTAGATATAGACCACATCCAGTACGCTGCAATGGATGGCTACCTTTGCTTCAATATCTACAAGGGTTGGATGAAGAGCAACAGCCAAGTGTGCGGTTCAAGCAAAGAAGTATTGGCCAAGAGGAAGAGGGACAAGGACGAAGTCGAGGACGTGGACAAGGACTCCGAATAAGGTGGCAGTGTCGTTGCTCATGGTGGTTCTAATGCAGTGTCTACCGGAACAGTTGCAAAGTTTAATTTCAGGTGTGCTTAATTTAATTTGAGGGGTGTGTTGTGCTGAGCCCCCAGCAGAACTATGTTATGTTTCTTCTCGTTACTTTAACTCTTCAGTACGTACATACTAGTATTTCTTAGATTTCATCTTTTAGTTGGTATAGTACTACCACTCGTTTCTTCACATTATATACGTACAATATATATGGCCAACATCATATAGCTAGCAGTTTAGTTGTCAAAGAATTTCAGGGTGCTTAGTTTTGTCAAAGAATTCCAGGATGCTTAGAGGGTGCTTGGATCCAAGGGACTTATTTTAGTCTAACTAAAAATAGTCTCTTTAAGAGGCTAAAGTTCCAAGCACCCCTGACTAAAGAGGGGCTAAAACTAGTCTTGAGACTAATTTTTTTTAGTCAGGGGTACCCCTACTAAAATGTGGATTAGTCCTCTCTCTACTCATTTAACTCCTCTCCTTTAACACAGACGAGTTCTGGATTGGAGGGTTTGGAGCATAATAAATGCTCATTAACTTGATTTTAGCCTTTTTAGTATTTGGATCCAAGCATGGGTGAGGCTAGCATGTTTTAGTCCCACTACTTTTAGTCATGGGACTAAAACGTATCCAAGCATCCTCTTAGTTTTATTTGAGGGGTGGGTTGTGCTGGACACCATTATTGTGACTAGCCTTTTTAATAGTACTATATGCATAATTTGGTGAGAGCGCTCTCTATATGTACCACCTTTTTTTTAATTTCAAGTTTTGCTCCATGGCACAATCCATCGATACTACTGCTGTACAAAAGTATACATTTTTTTAAAAGGCTAGAGGGCGGGGCAGTCTAGCTTGGTCGGTTTCACGAGAGGCGAGGGCCTTTGTGATTTGACAGCTCATTACTGCTGGAAGGCGGGGCCTTGTGATTTTACTGCTCGTATAAATGCGCCGACGACCTGATCGAGGAGGAGCAAAGAACCGTGCGGTATACTCAAGTTTTCCACTGGAGTAGTACTGCGAGGGAGGAGCACGAAACACGGCAGCCCAGTGCCATATGGCGATAAAAATGATCTAATTTGCTAGTCATCTCATTGTTAGCATTGTTCTATTCATTCCCTAAAAAACATTGTTCTATTCATGCCTCGCAGAGAACATGACACGTGCGGCGAAATACCTGAAGCAAAAGCTGAAACATAGGAGGAAAAGAAGAAGGAAGATTATCACCCCAAATGATCTAATATGCCGCGGAGTTGTAACTGCTTCTTCATCACCTGCACGACCTCCATCTCCTTGCGTGTCTCCTCCGCCATCTTCATCATTGTGTCCATGACGCGGCATTTCTCGACGCGAGCGTTCATCATCTGTTCCACGGCCATATTACGTACCTTGACAGCAGCCGGGTGCTTGATGCGGAGCTTCACCAACTCTTCCTTCTGTTCCATGGCGAGGGCCTGCAGCATCTTCATCGAGGAACTACTATTCTCATGCAGCTTCTTCCAGCCGGTGTTCTTCTCCTTCAACAGGTCGATCTTGTGGCAGAGCTTCGCATTGTCCTCCCGAAGTCACAGGATTTCGCCGGTTGCCTTCTTCTCTAAGGCAATGCTCTTCTGCAGCAGCATCACCAAGCCGGCGGTCAACTCCCCCTGCTGACTGAGCTCAGCGGGCATGTCGTCGAGGCTCTCCTTCAGCAACTCCATCAAGCCTTGGATGAACTCCTTCTGCTTATTGAGCTGATCGGGCATGCCGTCGAGGGATAACGACTCCAGCTCCGCTGGCTCGGCATGTTTGCCTCCGCGGCTAGGGCGCTCCTGGGAGCCATCGCCTGCCCGTGAGAGATCTTTCGAGGTCTCTGCGTGGCGGCGAGCCCTCTTTTTTTTTCCGCAGCCTTGGTTGCCGCTCCCTTGTTACGAGTAGTTCTGGACCTAGAGTTCCGCTCACCGGCCATGGCAACGACGGACGAAGAAGAAGCACTTATGAGGAGGAAAGGTAGAGTGATTTTCGGTTAGGTAGTTCCCCTTTTTATAACCTAAGTACTAGCGCTAGTACTAATACCTGCATAGTGGGAACACGTTCAGGTTTGGTACGTACTACTAGTAGGTGTGAGCAGGCTTTCGAATGTGATGGGAACAAGGTAAAGATTACATGATGGTTTTGGTTTCGAGGCCCGAAATGGCTCCCGATGAGTTTAGCGAAACATAAATTTCAAGTACTACACTGCTCAAATGCGTAAATATTGAGTAGTATGTTACTGTCAAAAATTGGCACAAAATACAAAGGAGACCAATGGAAGTACTACTAGCAACCCACGATTTAACTACTCGCATGCGTGCAGTGGAGTAATAATGTCTTTCTTCCGCCCTCATGTCCACTCAATTTGCATGCGCTGTATTAATCGACCATCAATGAAGTGAACGACTTTACACGCGTCAAATTATCACATGGGGTGGATCTTGGTACAAAATTGCGTTCGCCCGTGTACCCGCGTGTGCATGCGAGGAATGAGTGCATGCATGGCGTGCGTGCACATCTTCGCTTCGTGCATGTACCGCCAGTATGGCTCAGGGAGGATGAGTACATTCTTCTGGAACCAGCAGCACATCACTGTGATCAATCCACACAAGGAGGTCGCGATAACGCCTACACATGTGCCACGTGGCTTCATGAACTGTAAGAGAGACACTGTATAGCGTGCCATTGGTATTCTAGTTTACGTGTTTTGCACAAACTCGAAATAGTAGTAAGGTACACGTGCATTGCACGCATCAGATTTTGCAACCAAATTATGAATAAATACCACACTATAACATGTAAGCTCTGAGTCATATAAGCCTGATGTAGCCCTTCGTTTAATTCTTATAGTTCATCTCATTCAAAATCAATTAGTTTTTATGAAAAAGCTAAGAACGCGGGAATAAGAAAAACATGGGATTATAGTGGAATGTCGTCTTGAATCCTACAGGATTGTAAGAGTGTTTGATTGTGCATAGAAAAAACGCAGAATTCTTTCAAAGAGGTTTGAGTGGATGGGATGTTTCCTATGAAATCTAGTGCAAATGAATCATATGGAAAAATTCCTATGGTTTACAATCCTATGAATCAAACAACCAAGATAGGAAAAATTCCTAATGATTAGAATCCTCCAAAATTCCTTTGAGAATCCTTTGAATCAAAGAAGCCCTTAATATATTTTATGATTCATGGAATTGTGCGTTGTAAAGCATAAAGTAAAAACAAATAATGGCAATTCAACTAGAAAAAAAGTTTGGGCAGTTATGATATGGAAGAATCTAGAACAAAAGAGAACCACTATTGTTTTGAGGTTTGTGCATTATGCTTAAGTTCAACCATGGAGTCTGCTAGATTGTACATGTGGCAAAATCCGGTGGGTGGGCTAGAAGATGGTGCGAGGGGCCGAGTGGAGGGAGACTATGAAGGAATGCACAAGTGTAGATCGATATTTAGAGAGAGGGGGCGAACACGTGTGCTGATGCGCACAGTGGAGGAGCCATGAAAAATAAATGAGCTAGGGGGACAAGCATTGCTAATCCTTTACAAGGAGGGTCAATTCATGAACTTAAACCATTTTTAGCAGCAATTGTCTAATGATCACATTCATATTAGCCTTGATATATAGTGATGTTAGGGGGGAGGTGGGCAGGGCCCTTACTGCCCCCTGTCTTCGCCATTGTGCACGCGTCTGAGAGATGAAGATGAAGGCATGGATGATGAGAGGGGGACACTGGATACATAATTAATGTTGGTGTATTAGCTATATATGTTAATCCTATATAGAGAGATATAGATTGATCGATGTGGACGTGGGAAAGAGGGTGAGACCTCACTGGATATATCGATTGGTCGATTTGTGTGGAAAACTATGAAAGACCTAGCTATATACACACATACATAGATGAACATCGATCGTTGCGCATGCACGCGTGAGAGATAAAGAATGCCCTATATGATGGAGAGGGGGATGTGTATTGGTGTGTGCCTTCATGGGAGACCGACCTGAAGAAAAAGATTGCATGCGTGCGATGGATAATGCCGACTGGTAGTGTGTGTGCATGCATGCACGAGAGAAAGTTAGTGGTACAATTATAAAGAGAAGACTACTGTGTGGGTGTAAAAGAATAGCTGAATAGGCGAGGTCACAATCAATGTAAAGTTGAATTCAAATATTTGAATAAGAGATCCTGATGTTTGAAACCCATGCATGCATGAATATAACGGAGATCTGCGCGGTGTGGTTTGGAAACGAGCATGTTGTAGTATACACATTGAACAAGGTCAGACTGATTTGAATTTGAGATACCGATGGCACACTTTATTTGGCCACGTCGCATCCGTGCATGGACACACTATTCTAATTGGAGATGATGGGCGGCTTTTGCATCACATATCTATATCTATACCCCTATATATATTATATTTTTTATATTGTGTGCGGGTAACTTTAACTTTGAAAGATGGTCGTTGGATGAGGCGAATCCGATGGTCCAAAGATGGCAAATTTAAGCACTACTGGCCGTTGGATACCATCTAGATTCCACCAGATTTCACCACATGTATAATCTAGAAGACTCCATGGTTGAACTTAAGCATAATGCACAAACATCAAAACACAAGCACTTCTTATTTGTTCTAGAATCTTCCGTATTAGAATTGCCCAAATGTTTTTCTACATGATTTTCCATTATTTGTTTTTACTTTATGTCTTACGACGCACAATTCCATGAATCTTAAAATAGATTAGCTTTCTTATAAAAACTAGATGATTTTGAATGAAATGAACTATAAGAATTAAACGAACATCTACATCATGCATATATGACTCAAAGCTTGCATGCTATAATGTGGTATTTATTCATAATTTGGTTGCCAAATCTCATGCGTGCAATGCACGTGTACCTTACTCTAGTCTAAATGGTGTTTGTGTGTGTGTTGTGCGTGTTGAGGTGCAAATTGTCTTTTTTCGGGTACACATTAAGCTTGTTCTTCTGAAATTTCAAGCCGCGCCTTGTTATGTTGAAAATCCAAGCTAGCGTCTCTGTCTATCGTGCTGCGAAACTCCCGCCTCTTCAACCCGCGCCTTGTTAGCCCGAAATATTTAAGATATATCTTTGTCTCGTTGTGCTCCGACAACTCCCTCCATGTCAACCCGCGCCTTGCTATTCCGAATTTACAAAATGCGCGAAAACTCCCACCTCCTGTGAAATCCAGACACGTGAAATGCCCGTGGTACCCCTGAACCGAAAGAACCGCCTCAAATCGGTGGGGGTACTTTCATAAGTTACCCCACATTTCGGACAAACGCGTCTCTAAGCCATGGTTCCCCACTGCCATCCCATCCGCCCACCCATTTGTACACCGAGGCCACGAAAACCCGTGATGAAACCCCACACCCTGCTCCGTCCGCCACCCAGCCGGAGCCTCTTCCCCGACGACGTCGTCCACAACAACACCTCGACATCCCTCATCCACCGTACCGGATGAGGATCCGTCGTCGATCTCATCGTCCCGCTAGTTCAGCCACCCCGTCCTCCACCTCCAAGGAGCTGCCTCGACATTCCCCTTGTCTTTCGCACCACCTCCATTCCCACACTGCCGTCTTCACCTGCACCACCGGAAGAGCATCATCATCACCGTTTCCTCGGATGAAGTTGTGGCCTAATCAGTGCCACCAAAGAGGTTGTACACTAATCGCCACATTTTCTTCTTGATTCGATCTCACGGTGCTGCCGGCGCTCGGCCCCGAGCCGACACGGCGCGACTCCATCCACGGCAGCGTCGCCGACCACTTCCTCCACGGCGTCGCTCCCTCGGCGGCGACGTCCACATCAGTAGGACCTAGCTGCTTTAGCTCTCGCTCACACTGCTGCTCTGCTCTTACTCTCGGTCCCCTGCCTGGTCTGCTCTTGCTCACGCTGCTGCTCTCGCTCTTGCTCTTGCTTGCGATGCTGCTCCGATTTAGCTACACTTCAGTCAACTGAATCGACTTTTGGGTCGGTCGATTTTCAGGTGGTGGGGGGGCTCGCCGGGGTGAAGGAAGAACCAGCCGCAGCGGGGAGGGGGGCTCGCCGGAGAGATACCCCACTATCTATCTTAGGGTTCAGGATGGGGGCGGTGGTCGTCGGCGGTGGCGGGGCGTTGGCGGGGCGGTGGCGTGGGGATCGCCGAAGAAAAAGCTCGGCACGGGGTGGCCTAGAGGGATGGCCAGGGCAGCGGCGAACCGGCGGTGGGGAGTGTTTTCGGAGCGGGCGGGGCGGCGCACCACCGGCCGCGGGCGGCGGGGGGCTGCTGTTTGGCCGGCTCAGGGGGGTGGAGGTTGAAGATGAACCGCAGGCCCTTGATTTCGTATCCAACGGCTGCAAAATCGACTGACCAGAGATGAAAAAGTCAGTCGACTGACGTGTAGCCTCACCTTGCTAGTGCGTTCAGTTTCGACAGCAAAATTCGGTTTCGACAGCAAAATTCAGTTTCGACAGTTAAGTTCAGTTTTGACAGTTAAGTTCAGTTTCGACAGTTAAGTTCAGAGATGAGCGGCTGATGTATTTTACATCTAGCACTTTGTGGTTATGTATTTTACATCATGTATTGGAGATGCTATTAGAATTCCACTCAGGTTAACGTTGTTCGTTGTCTCTCTTGTCCTGCTTCAGCCTCAGCGTCGTGCAACTCACCGGAGCTGCTCCAACGACGAAACCCTCCATCACAGCGGAGCAGTACCTCGGGCTTCATCTCCAGACGCCTAAGATCTTCTTCCCCTCCTCCGACAGCCAAGTCAGCCGGAGCATCCTCACCGGCCAACCCAATCACGCTGAGATCGACATGGCTTCGCCAAAGAGGTTCTTCACTTGTTGCATCTCTTTTTTACTCTACATGTTATATATATTGTCCACTGAGCACTCGCAGTAACGGGAAATATGATTATTTTATCCTACTATATGACAAGCAGTGAGTTACCAGGCAACTTAGCTATCCGTGATGGACTCTCTTGAACGCCATCATTATTTATCTCTGCGCATTTCAGCTGTGCATTTGTCGATGGGCCTGGGAGTTGAGCTAGTATGGCAGTGGCCTGGGTCCAAAGTAATAGAAGTAGCACAAAACATTTTTTAGTGTAGGATTTTCCTTGCTCAAGCCTGCCTACTAGAATCGCCAGTGCTTGAAAGGAAAAGTGAATGAAAAACATCGGAATTGGAAAGTTTCCTATGGTACTACTTTTCATGAATTTGGCGCAAAGGAAAACTGTAGGATTTGTTCCTTTAGTGTCTCCTTGAAAGAAAAACCGTAGGAATTCTAATTTCCACTTCTCCTCCTTTTCATATTCCTATTCATCAAGCACAAGACTAAGAGATAGTAGCATAATAGCATTATAACCGTACATTTTCTTGTGGTTTGACTTAATCTCACCATGCTTTTTTGCATCCTGTGATCTTCCAATTGTTGTGAATCAAACACCCAGATTGGCAGAAATCCTGTGTTTTTAAATTCTCTGTTTTGCATGTGCATTCCTATCCTATTCCTGTCTATTTCCTATCCCTGCATTGTTAGAATCCTCAAATTCAAACAAGCCCTTACTCAATTACTTCTGTTACAGATATGTGTCAAAGAAAACTTTGTGTGGTTTGTCCTGCTCCTGCGGTGCTGTGTTCCACCCCAGCTCAGCTGCTCCAACAACGGAAGGGTTCACCACAGCAGGGATCCGCTCTCTAGATTGTCTTTCTCCGCCTCAGATCTTCTTCCCCGCCGCCGGCAGCCATGGCAACTACATTACCATCATCAACTGAGCATATGACCTTGAGGACTACACGGGTCCGCAAGAGAGGTCGCACTCTTCCGTGTCTGCTTACGTTATGCGTCGCTTAATATGATGACATGCTACATTATTGTCATGTTCAGCTATTAGACTCCCAGTTAGTTCCAAACTAATGCTGAAACTTGAGTTTTTAAATGGTTGTGGGGTACATATTGGGGCAGCAATTAGTACTATCTATCTACTATCTGGTTAATCTCCGGTGTCTACTATGAGTTTCATGTTGGGTGCAAACAAACATTAAAGGAGCCATTATCTGTATTTTTTAACTAAATCTATTATCTGCCTGCTATCATTGGTTTTGGGTCTATCCACAGTTTGCTACCATCACTTTAGGTTTGTGCATGCACTCCTTACATAATCTCACTATGTTTTATTCCTATGCATGCCAGTTATTGTACACAATGGAACTGATCATGTAGAGCAAAAGAGACGAGCCTTGCGTGGCAATAAAATTTCATGCAGACATCGTTCCATGGTGGGCGCAAAGGCAGCCCCCCTCCACCCATTTCGGATCGTAATCAAGAGGAAGATAACTGTTATGAGGGGGATTCAGAAGGAGAAGACCACTCCTATTTACCCCATGAGGTCTTCGCCCTAACTTGGCATGCTGATGTTGGTAATATCATGCATATGGTGCCTTGCATTGCTTACTATATACATTAAAGATGTCATCTGCTTAGTTTAGACATGCTTTGTGTCAATGCCATCTGTTTAGTTTCTTTATCGTATATGTGAATCATGCAATGCCATCTTGTCTAGCCAGGCATCATATATGTGAATTTTGTAATGCCACCCTGGTTAGCCAATCATCTTATATGTGAATTATATCATGCCATCATTTTTTTTATTATGTGTTAAATTTGTCAACAATTTTAGTACATTCAATTACTCTTCCTGTGCATCAGCCATTTGGCACGGTCATGGAAAAATCTAGAGTGGAAACAAGGTCTTCAGAGCAGACAATGCTACCTGACGAAGCGCATGTCTTGCTGGTTACCGATAGCTCCTCAGAGGAGGATTCAGAGACAGATGACTAGTCATATTCTCCCCCCCCCCCGAGGTGCATGACCTAACTTGGCAGGGTTATGTTGCTCATATCGTGCGTATGGTATATTGCATTGCTATGTCATTTGCTTAGTTTAGACATGCTTTGCGTGAATGCCACCTGTTTAGTGTCTAATTACCATATATGTGAATTATGCAATGCCATCTTGTTGCAAGACATTATATATGTGAATTATGCAATGCTATCTTGTTGCAAGGCATTATGTATGTGAATTATGCAATGCCATGCTGTTTAGGTAAGCGTCATATATGTGAATTATATCATGCCATCCTTTTTTTGTATTTCTCATTGCTTTTGTCGACAATGTTTGTATATTCAACTGCTCTTCCTGTGCATCAGCCATTTGAATTGGTGATGGAGAAATTTGGAGTGAAAACAAGGTCTTCAGAGAAGACAATGCTACCTGTTGAAGCAGATATCTTGCTGGTTACAAATAGCTCTTCAGAGGAGGATTCAGAGGCAGATGACCAGTCCTATTATCCCCCTGAGGTGTATGCTCAAACTTGGCAGAGTTATATTACTCATATAATGCATATGTTGTATTGCAATGCTTAGTTTTTACATCATATAGACAATATTGAATGCCATCTCTTTAGTTGACACATCATATATGCGGTTGCCCTCTGCTCACTTCCTTAGTATATAAATCATATATTTGAATTATGTCATGCTATGATGTTTACATAGACAGCATGTATCTGAATTATGGCATGCCAACCCATTTTCTAAAGACATAATATAGTTATATCATCTCATCCTGTTTACATAGTCATCATATTTAAATTATGTCATTCTATCCGTGAATTATATCATGCCATCATGTTTCCATCGACGGCATGTTTGTGATTTATGGCATGCCAACCACTTTAATAGACACATCGTACAGTTATATCATGTCATCTTGTTTACATAGTCATCATATTTTGAAGTATGTCATTCTATCCTATTTAGTTAGCCATCATACATGTGAAATTGTGTCATGCTATCCTGTTTTTAATTAGCCATCATATATGTGAAATTATGTCCTACTATTCTGTTTGCTTAGGCAACATAAATGTGAATTATTTCATGCCCTGTTTTCTTCCCTACTATCCATTGTACCTGTCTATCTTACAATGTCTGTACATTCAATTACTTTTCTTGTTTATCAGCCATTTCAATTGGAGGGAGTGATGGCAGCATCTGTGGGAGTAAAAACACGGTCTTCAGAAAAGATCGTGCTACTTGTCGATGCAGGTAGAACCACGGTTGTACTTGCCCAAGAACCAGCCCCACCACACATAACCCACACTCATGCAGATTGTACCCCTACCCAGTTGGACACAGAACCAGCTACACCCCTTCTAACCCCAACCCCAGCAGATAGACACCCAGTTCCCGTTGACACGACACCGTCTCCACCACAGAGCACCCAAACACGAGTAGTTAGTAAGGCAACTGCAGTGCCCAAATCACGAGGACCACCACTCCGAACCCGAAGTCAATGCTTAAAGCAGAAGAAGAATTGTTCTCAGGTCAGGTTCCGTAGCTATGGTTCATACTACTTTGCTCTTGCATCACTGTATTTACTGATACCAACTAATTTCAAATTTGAAGGATGCAATTGAAACTCCAATGGTGCAACGAGTATGTTTTAAACCTGTTTCTTCAACGTGTTTGGTTGTTTGCTGTTGTAACTTGCTCTATGTTGATTTTAGTTTCAATTGAATAAACAGTTATGTTCTCATGCCATGCACATTACAAGTGTTGTTATTGCTGTGTAGTTTCCCACATTTATATTCTGTCTATGCTGCTTTGTCTTAAATAGATATGATTCGAACTGTATCTATCTTGATTTGGCAACATAAACTAGAATGATATAGACCATACAGTGACCATACTACATAGATATATGTTTGTTTCATGCTGTTATCCTGTCCACCTTACTACTGAACTGGTAAACCTGAGATGTGTTTGTTTGTTTCTCTTTTAGAACACGGATAAAATATTGGAGAAGAGTACCCTGTTATGCAATGGTAAAGGAAGTAATGCAGATAAGGTTCAAGATAGTGAGACATCCTTGTTGGTCTCCAAGAAAGCTGATAAAAACTATATTGAAGACAGTGAGACAACCCCAAAGTCCTGTCTTGATGTAGTGTTCGAGTTACTGGCTACCAGTGCTGGCACCAGCTCTTCAAACTCGTTGCCTAAATCAGTTCGGCTTCTTGAGTCTCAACTTCAAGTTGAAAGACATCGATCAGATGTTATGCGACAGGAAGCCGAAGGACTGAGGAAGTCCCTGCAGAATTCAGATGCATACTTTCTGGTGCAACAGCAAGCGCTGGAGGACTTAAGCACCAAACAAGAGAAAGTTAATAAGCTTGCTAAGCATCTTGCCAGCATTATGGGTACCCAGGATATTGTTTCTTGAGCTCTTCTAAAGTGGTTTTAGTTCTGGACTTGTTTTGCTGCGGCATTTATATGCTGTTGTGTTCCCTATATTTGCACTGGTGGCGAACTTTGATGCCCAGTGGATGTAATATGTGTAATAGCCATGATAGCCTAGTGTAAGTTGCTTGCTTATTTATTTCCTTGTTGTCTTGTTTATTTGTTTGCTTGTAGTCAGTGCAGTTCATTTTCTGCGGTTTGCTAGTGGCTGCAATAACCTATTTTTAAAAACTAGGCCACAATAACCATGGGCTAATATTTACTGTAGTGACACTGGGCCTCCTACAGGCCATAGAAACCGTGGGCCTTCTACGGGTCGTATAAACAGTGGGCCTTCTACGGGCCATAGAAACAATGGGCCTTCTACGGGCCGTATCATCAATGGGCCTTCTACGGGCCGTATCATCAATGGGCCTTATACGGGCCATATGATCGATTGGCCAAACATGGGCCGAACAGACCGCATTCTGGCCGTAAACGGGCTAGAGTTGGAATCGTCCGTTCATGGGCCGACCATAACGGGCCATCGTTAATAGGCCGTATTTGATGATGCTATGAAAACGGCCCAACGTATTAACGTACCACAGACGGGCCGACTGTAACCACGGGCTGAATTTGGCCCACAAGCAGAAAATGACAGTAACGGGCCGTAAGTAAACGAATGCGGGAAATGAGCCCAAGAATAAATGGGCTCTGAAGAAGGCCGGAAGATAACATGGGCTGGAAACGGCCCAACGGTATAACGGGCCGTTAATGGGTATAAAGTGATACACTGTTCATCACGGGCCAGTTTCACCACGGGCCGTTAACGAGTGTAAAGTGATACACTGTTCATTACGGGCCAGTTTCACCACGGGCCGTTAATAGGCCAAGAGTTACATAGGGCCTCATATGGGCCGAAAGACGTCATGGGCCATACATGGGCCAGAAGTGAAAACGGGCTGGAATCATATTGGATGGCCCAGAAGACGCTACTGGGCCTAATTCGGATAGGACGTAACGGGCCTTGGGTTAGCGGGCTGTAAATGGGCTATATTCGAACAGGCCGTTAACAGGCTTTCCATGGGCCGGCCCGCCAGCTTTTGACCAAGTCAAACGGGCTGGCCTTTACACAGGAATGGGCCTCTGTTGGGCCATGCCACGTGTCGATGTATCATAGGTGCCTATCTGACCCACTGACGAGTTGGCACGTGTTTCGTCCGGCCAATAAGAATTTTACACGTGGAAATTTCCCATTGGTTGGGGCTGTTAATGGGTTATCGGATCCAAAACCCGACCCGATAGCTTAACATCATTCCGTTATGGTGGATGTCACGTGTCGGTCACCCTTGACGAAAGCACTTATGTGATGCGCGATTTATCGTCATGGAAGTGGACACTTTCGTGATGATAATTTTGGTAATGTCATGGACACTTCTACGACAGCGCAGGTATGACTATCTTGATTCTGTCATAAATTTGTCATGGATGTACATGCATGACAAAAAAGCGACCTACTGTGACAAACACGTATCATCACGGAAGTGTATTTTTTTTGTAGTGTAGGCCTCTGCAATGGAACCCTCGGGTCTAGCTCTGTTCCTAACATAGCCCTTGAAAGTGCCTAGCTGCCTTTAAATAGGGTACATCCAGCCATACTGTACTGGACCTCTAAGTAGTGCCTCATCAGGTAGATGAACAGCCAAATGCACCATCACATCAAAGAATGCTGGAGGATATATCTTCTCAAGGTCGCATATGATAGTTTGTATCTTGTCTCTAAGACGCTCCAAAGCATCTATCCTGATACTCCTACTGCAGAGTTCCCTGAAGAATTGTCCCAACTCTGCAACTGCTCTGTATAAGTCAGGGCGGCCCAATCCTCTAAGCATAACAGGTAAAACCCTTTGAAGTAGGACGTGGCAGTCATGATTTTTCAACCCTTGTACCTTGTTTCCATCTGCACTGACTCTCCTTTCAAGGTTGAAAGTAAATCCATGTGGGAATCTCACACGTGAAAGGACCTCGCAGAATTCTTTTCTTTTTACCTTGTCCAAGACATACACAGCTGGTGCCATATCCCATGGTTTACCTTCATCTTGCACCTGCAAATCCTTTCTGATACCCAGGTGTGTCAAATCAATCCTAGATTTTAAGGTATCATTCGTCTTGCCTTCAATATTAAGAAGTGTGCCGATAATGCTGTCACATATATTTTTCTCGATGTGCATCACATCAAGATTATGCCGTAGATCCAAATCTTTCCAATACTCCAAGTCCCACAAAGTAGACCTGCGGGTAAACAATAATCTCTCTTCTACCCTGCCACACTTCCTTTTCCCGCTACCATTACCAGGATGGTTTCCTGGTGCAATATGCCTGACCTTCTCTAATTCCACTTGCAACTCATCAGCGGTGAGCCTCTTTGGCGCATCACGGTTTTCATGCTTTGCATTGAACACATCTCTTCGGTATTTTCTAGGATGCGGCTTGTCCTTAGCAAGGAAACGGCGGTGTCCAATGTAACAGATCTTGCTAAGTATTACGTATGACAGCGGATTCCTGTCACTGCTAACACATGCATTGTAACCATGTGTCGCTCGCCCTGACATAGTGCCCAAAGCCGGATAATCATGGATGCACCAAATTATAACAACACGCAGAAAGAAATCAGCTGGTGGGCTGCTATATAGGTCTCGAGTGAGAACACCCTTCCATAGCTGTTGAAGTTCCTCCACAAGAGGCTTCATGAACAAATCAAAATCCTTTCCAGGACTTTTTGGACCTGGGATGAGCAAGGCCATCATGTAGTTTGATTCTTTGGTGCAGACATTTGGAGGCATGTTGTAAGTGATAACAAGCACTGGCCACATGCTATATCTGGCGCTCCGGTTGCCAAATGGGTTAAATACATCTGAAGCTAAGCCAAGTTTAATGTTTCTCAGGTCAGCAGCAAACTCTTTGTGTTTATCATAGAAGCTTTTCCACTCACTAACATGAGATGGATGGCTCATTACATTCTGATCTCTGTACTCCTGATTCCTAGAATGCCACAATACATCCTCTCTTGTTTCAGCATCATGAAACAACCTCTGCAATCTTGGTATAATTAAAAAATGTCTCAGAACATTATGAGGAATCCTCTTCACATCATCGCCATCTTTCCATCTTGATGATTTGCATTTTGGGCATTCACTTAAGTTGGCATAATCCTTCCGGAACAGAACAAAATTATTCTTACAAACATGGATCATATCATATCCAATTCCAACTGCACGAAAGAAATTCTTCATTTTACTGTAGGTGTGTGGCAGCTCATACGCATCTAGGAAAGATTTGCGGAAAGCAGCCAACATCGCATTGAATGATTTGTTGGTCATCCGCTCAGATGTCTTCACCTGAAGAAAGGTGACCATAGCTGAGAATACTGACAGCTTATTTCCTGGGGTGACAGCAACGTTGCATTGTTCGAACATGCGGGCCCACCGTTTTTCTTCTGCAGGTGAAAGTTCACGGAATGCACGAGCATTTCGTAGCATTGTTTCAATGTTGGTCAAACTCACTGGCTCCGCCACCACCACCACCACCTCCTCCTCCTCTTCCACCTGAGCATCAGGCAGATCAAGATGGTGATCTGCTGCTTCCACATAGTCAATAACATTGAAGTCCACAGCTTCACCATGATGAACCCACTCAGTATATGTGACCGACATCCCATACAAGTGTAGATGATTTTGCACAGTTGACTGGGGTCTTGTAACTGAATTCATACAACTGCTACACGGGCAAAGCACATCTGATTTCTGACCATCGTAATCAGCTCTGACGAAGTTCACGAAGTTTTCAACCCCCTCGACATATGCAGCGGAGAATCTTCGAGCAGAAGTTATCCAAGTCCTGTCCATCTGTTAGACATACAAATTAGTTCTTCTACTAGATTGTAGCGACCAGACCTCAAACGGTCCAATCTCTGTGCTCAGGTGTCATCCCTGGATCAGTAATGCTGACACCACACAGTACTTGAAGGATTTATAACAGAGTAGCAATCACACACTTATTACATCGAGTGTCTCAAAAGAGAACTTATTACAATAAAAATGGCTTAAGGCCATCTAATAACGATAACAGCGGAAGGCTTGGAAGATAAGTGAGTCCATCAACTCCAACGGCATCACTGAGTATAGAACCACGACCTAAGAGGCACCTTACTCGTCGTCTGAAAAGTCTACAACATGAACGTTGCAGCCCGAAAACGGGTCAGCACATGGAATATGCTGGCAAAGTAACACATAGAGAATGATGGAAGAATAAGACTATACTACATGCATATTTGGCTGGAGGAAAGCTCTATGGTTATAGTTTTGCGTAAAGCCAATTTTTCCCTACTGCAAAGGAATAAATTTTATTTAACTATCATGGTAGTTGTTAAACATTGAGAATGGTTGACAGCATTCTCAATCCCAATTAAGCATCAACATTAAAACCCAACAAAATTAATTAGAGTAACATGATGAGATTCACATGATAATCCAAGTACTAGATACTCAAGATGTCCATAAACGAGGACACGGCTAACCATGATTAGTTTATACACTCTGCAGAGGTTTGCGCACTTTTCCCCACAAGACTCGATCTCCTCCGTTAGGATTCTCGCACTACATGGTGTTTGAGAAACGGATGACCGATACATAGTCTTTCAGAAGTGCTAGCACCTTACGAACGGGTAGACCGTACCAACCTACATCCCCTACATCTATTAATCTACCACTGTAAGAGTTCGCACGACTTAGTCAACTATGCTAGAGCCCATAGTAGCTTGTGGCTGCACACGGAAGTTTCCAGTATGAATAATCTCATGATCCCTTTGAGCCTGTGTGGCGGTCCAAAAGAAAAATAGGCAATCGCTGGAATACCCAGGTGCCTCAATCCACCTAGATGTGTGTTTAAGTTGCCACCTTAGATAAACCATTAAATTATCAATCTCACATCTTTCATGGATTTCACTCACCCAATCCATGTCTACTAGCATAGCATGGCATAAAAGCAAACGTAGAAGTAACTCCCAAGGGTTTGATAATAAAACAGGTGATAGGTACTACCTCATCTACTTCCCAAACCCACAATTTAATTAGATCCTAAACATGCAATGTGTGAGGATTGATCTAATGCAACAAAAACTAGGTAATAGGAAGTATGATTGAAGTGTTACTTGCCTTCCTGATGATCCCTGAAACCTAGCGATTCGAAGTAGCAAGCGGCGCACTCTGGATACTCTATCGCAAACAAACAAGCATACAATAAGTACTCAACTAATGCACAGGTAAAACTCGAATAAGAGATCTAACCAAAAAGTTCAACTTAAGAACTCTGGTTGGCAAAAAGAACCAAATCGAACAAAGCAACGAAAGACAAACGGCAAAAGAAACAAGCTTCGTTTACTATTCTAGATCTAGGGCAATTTTTACAGAAGCAAAAACTTGTTTGAGTTGGTTAAACGGAAAGAGGGTTTCAAGATGAAACTTCAGGCGCTTTAATCGCCTGATTCCGATAAACGAGCGAAAAGTTAAACTAAAACGAATATCGGATCAGAAATCGTGATCAAAAAAATCGCGGATTTAATCCGAGAAAAAGAAAAATGAAGAACAGGAACTAAACGATGAACGCGTTCGGTAAAACGAACGAACGAGCGAAGGCTCGCTAAATAAATAAACCGGAGAAAAACCGATCTATGTAAAAAAACAAAAACTAGGGTTTTCTAAAAAAACGAAACAGTTTTTCTCGGAAAACTGGCGGCAGCGGCTACCTCGGCTCGGGGCTCCGGCGGGGCTCCCGGCGGCGGCGGGTGGTGCGGGGCGGCGGGACG
>NC_041380.1:302841820-302897512 GCF_002162155.2 Triticum dicoccoides | reverse complement strand
GGCGGCAGGCGGCGCAGGGCGGCGGCTGCGGCGACGCGGGCGGCGTGGGGAGGCGACGGCGGTGTGGGGCTCCAGGGGGCTCCGGCGGGTTATAAAGGGGGGGCGGCGAACTTGGGGAAGGGGGCGGCCTCGGGAGGCGTGTCCTCCCCGGACTCGGCGGCGGCTGGGCCCTTGGCCCAGTCAGGCGCGGTCTTTTTTTTTTAAAACAATTTCGCTGAAACTAGAAAAAAATCTAGAAAAGTAAATAAAAATCTAAAAATGCCAAAACAAATTTTCACCGTCCAAATAAAATATTTAGAACAGGATGAACATTTTCTTGGCCCTAAATGCAATTTTTGAAAACGTGCAATTTCTCCTAAATTCAAATAAAATAGCAAAATAAAACCAAAATAAAATCTTATTTGATTTTTTATTAAATCCTCAATATTTCTTTATTTTTGGGAAAGTCATTTTATTCCCTCTCTCAAAATTTTATAATAGAAATAATTGAAGATAAAATAAATAAAATCAAATGATCCTATTTTCAAAATTTGAGAAAACTCAAATATGAAAATAACGAAATCCCCAACTCTCTCCGAGGGTCCTTGAGTTGCGTGAAATTTCTAGGATCAACCAGATGCAATAAAATATGATATGCAATGATGATCTATTGTATAACATTCCAAATTGAAAATTTGGGATGTTACAAACCTACCCCCCTTAAGATGAATCTCGCCCTCGGGATTCGGGTTGGCTAGAAAATAGGTGAGGGTGGTCCTTCAACAGATCTTCCTCTTGTTCTCAGGTGGCTTCATCCTCCGTGTGGTGGCCCCACTGAACTTTGCAAAACTTGATAACCTTGTCGTGGGTGGCTCGGCTGGCATACTCAAGAATCTTGACTGGTTTCTCTTCAGAGGTCAAATCATTGTCCAACTGAATCGCTTCCAGCGGCACTGTATCTCTTAGTGGTATATCATCCATCTCTGCGTGGCACTTCTTCAACTGGGAAACGTGGAACACGTCGTGAACTCCTGACAATCCTTCGGGCAATTCCAACTTATAAGCTACTCCTCCCATACGCTCCAAACTTTGTATGGTCCTACAAAACATGGCGCTAACTTCCCCTTAACTCCAAAACGCTTAACTCCTCGAAGTGGAGATACTCGAAGATAAACTCAGTCTCCGACTTTGTAAACGGTCTCCTTGCGTTTTGAATCTGCGTAGCTCTTCTACCTGGACTGGGCTACCTTGAGCCTATCGCGAATCAATTTTACTTTCTGTTTAGACTCCTTAATCAGATCTGGTCCAAACAACTGACGGTCTCCAACTTCATCCCACGACAACGGGGTCCTGCACCTCCTTCCGTACAAGGCTTCAAAAGGGGCCATCTTCAAACTGGATTGATAACTGTTGTTATAGGAGAACTCTACATATGGCAAATTCTCGTCCCAGCTAGATCCGTAATCTAGCGCACAAGCTCTCAGCATATCCTCCAAAATCTGATTGACTCTCTCGGTCTGTCCATTTGTCTATGGATGGAAAGCTGTATTGAACTCTAGCCTGGTACCCAAAGTTTCGTGCAAGTGATTCCAGAACTTTGAGGTAAACTGGGTTCCTCTATCTGATACAATGCTCCTTGGAACTCTGTGCAGACATACGATTCTGGTCATGTATATCTTTGCCAACTTGGCACTAGTATAGGTAGTCTTCACTGGAATGAAATGAGCTTCCTTGGTCAAACGATCGACTACAACCCAAATCGAGTCATAGCCTGAACGAGTTCTGGGCAGTCCTGTAATAAAATCCATGCCTACCTTATCCCACTTCCATTCGGGTATCGGCAATGGTTGTAGCAATCCTGCTGGCTTCTGATGCTCTGCCTTTACTCTCTGACATACATCACAAACGGCTACATACTCCGCAATATCCTTCTTCATTCCGGTCCACCAGAAAATATCCTTCAAATACAAATACATCTTGGTATTTCCTGGGTGAATTGAATATGGTGAATCATGGGCCTCTTGCAGAATCAATTTCCCGATCGCCGAATCATTAGGCACATAAACACGGTCTTCAAACCATAAGGTATCGTGCTCATCCTCACGAAATCCTTTAGCTTTTCCTTTGCTTATTTTCTCCTTAATAGAAGCAATCTCCTTATCAGCCTTTTGAGCTTCTTTGATCTTATCCATCAAAGTAGACTGAATCTCCAATGTTGCTACATGGCCTCTCGGAACTATCTCCAAACATAGCTCACGAAGATTTTCGGCTAACTCCCTTGGTAAATCTCCCGTCATTAAGGTGTTGACATGACTTTTACGGCTCAACGCGTCAGCTACTACGTTATCCTTTCTAGGGTGATAATGCAATCTCATATCATAATCCTTGATGAGTTCCAACCATCTCCTTTGTCTGATATTTAACTCCTTCTGCGTGAAAATGTACTTCAAACTCTTGTGATCCGTGTACAGCTCACAATGGTTTCCAATGAGAAAGTGTCTCCAAGTTTTCAATGCATGCACTACGGCTGCTAACTCCAAATCATGCGTAGCATAATTCAACTCATGAGGCTTAAGTTGTCATGAGGCATATGAAACAACTCTTCCTTCTTGCATAAGCACTACTCCAAGTCCTCGACGTGAAGCGTCGCAATACAACTCATAATCCTTGGTCTGATCTGGCAAAATCAACACTGGTGATGTAACCAAGCGTTTCTTCAACTCCTGGAAACTAGCCTCACATTCCTCAGTCCATATGAACTTGGTATCCTTCTTCAACAACTCCGTCATAGGTTTCACAATCTTCGAGAAATTTTCAATGAATCTCCGGTAGTATCCTGCAAGTCCAAGAAAACTCCGGATCTCTCCAACTGTGGTTGGCGCTTCCCAATTTGTCACAGTGTCAACCTTGGTGGGATCTACTGCTATACCTTCTCCAGATATAACGTGTCCGAGAAATCCAACTTCCTTCAACCAAAACTCACATTTGCTAAACTTGGCATATAACTGATGTTCTCTGAGCTTACCAAGTACCAAATGCAAATGCTCCTGATGCTCCTCTTCATTCTTCGAGTAAACTAGGATATCATCAATGAACACCATGACGAACTTATCCAAAAACTCCATAAACACTTTGTTCATCATGTTCATAAAATATGCAGGTGTGTTAGTTAGACCAAATGACATAACGGTATACTCGTACAGCCCATACATGGTGGCAAAAGCCGTATTAGGTATATCCTGTTCTCGAATCTTCAACTGATGGTATCCTGATCGCAGGTTGATCTTGGAAAATACCTTAGCTCCTTGCAATCGATCAAACAGATCATTGATCGTCGGTAGTGGGTACTTGTTCTTGATGGTTACTTCATTCAATCCTCGATAATCAACAACCATCCTTAACGATCCATCCTTCTTCTCCACTAGAAGTACCGGCGATCCCCAAGGTGAAGAACTTGGGCAGATATATCCTTTATCCAGTAACTCCTTAATCTGCTTCTTAATCTCTTCTAAATCCCTTGCGGGCATTCTATATGGTCTCTTAGATATTGGCCCTATGCCTGGCAACTCCTCTGGAAATATATCAGGGAAATCCTTCACTACTGGTACTTCCTCCTGCACAACTCCTGTTAGGCAATTTACTTGAGTCCTTTTCGGCACATGCCGGGATACATACTTGATCCTTCTCCCTTCTGGGGTGGTAAGCAAAATTGACTTACTGGCACATTCAATGTTCCCTTCATACTTTTATAACCAATCCATGCCTAATATCACATCCAATCCTTGAGATTCCAATACTATTAGGTCTGAGGGAAATACGTAGTTACCAATCCTTAATGGTAACCGATCACACCATAGACTAGCCATATACTCTGCTCCAGGCGAGGTTACTAACATGGGTGACCTAAGGGCTTGGGTTGGCAGTTTATACTTATCCACAAATCCCCTTGATATGTATGAATGCGATGCACCAGTATCAAAAAGAACGAGTGCAGTAAATGACTTAACCAAAAACTTACCTATTACTGCATCAGGCTAGGCTTCAACCTCCTCCACATTTACGTGGTTCACCTGTCCCTGTTGAAAGGGTTCGGCTTCTTCCCAAAGCTTCCATTGCCATTTCCATTTTGGGCTTCAGGACATTCATTAGCATAATGTCCGGTCTTCTGGCACTTAAAGCAAGTGACTTGGCTCAGGTCTCTCTTGGCTGGGGTTGATGGGTTTGTACGGTTCTGGCCGTTGCTTCCTCCATTCCCATTACCATTCTTGGTGCCCTTATGATTGTGCAAGCTACCTCCTCCATAGGTATGCTGAAAATGTCCTCCCGGTCTAGGGGTAAAACGTGGCTTCTGCTGAGCTCCTGAATTGTACTTCCCTTGTCCATACTTCCTCTTGTGGTTCTCAATTTGCTGCTACTTCCCTTCAATCATGAGAGCACGGTCTACCAACTCCTGGTAGTTATTGAAGGTTGCTACCATCAACTGCACGCTCAATTCATCATTCAGTCCTTCCAGAAACTTCTCCTGCTTAGCTGCATCTGTAGCAATGTCATCTGGGGCATATCGTGCTAGCTTACTAAAGTCCTCCACATACTGGCCAACTATCCGTCCTCCTTGGCGCAAGTTGCGAAACTCACGCTTCTTCATGGCCATAGCTCCTGCTGAAACATGGGCAGTACAGAAAGCCTGCTGGAACTGGTCCCATGTGACAGTGTCGACAGGGAAAGTGGCTGTGAAATTCTCCCACCATGATGCTGCGGGTCCTTCAAGCTGATGTGCGGAAAACTTCACCTTTTCTGCATCTGTGCATCCTACCGTGGTCAACTCCCTTGCTGTCCTGCGGAGCCAATCATCCGCTACTATCGGCTCGGTGCTACTGGAAAACACTGACGGATTCAGCCTAAGAAAACGGGCTAAGTGATCAACAGGTGGTGGTGGTGGTGGGTTGTTGTTGTTGTTCCCTTGATTCTGGTTCTGGACTAGCAACTGCATCAATGTGTTCTGCTGCTGGATCAACTGAGTGAGTTCCGGTGGGAAGGTAAATCCGGGGTCACGTCTCGGAGGCATCTGATGGGTTTAGAAAAGATGAGATTTAAGAATAGAGAGGGGTCTAAAGAGAAAACACTACCCATATGCACATGAGGCAAAAGCAAACAATTCACTTCATTCAATCAAACAAGGGCATACAATCGGTCTAACTATCGCAAAAGTGCTCAGACTACTTTATTTACATGGTGGACTACTACTACTAATGGGGTTGTCTACTAGAAATATTCTTCGGTTGCAGACTCCATGATATCTGCTCCAGCTTCATCAACATAGTCATCATCACTATTATCTGGATCCGAGTTGGTGTCGTCGATGATGATGTAGTCTTCCGGGCGAATCTCCTTGGGTTCTTTGTCTTTCTCTACTGGTGTAGGGCCTCCCATAAATATTCCAATCTTCTTGATCAGATCATCAATCTTCTCCACTAGTACTTCAATTTCTTCTTCATAATCTTCATGTGTAGCCTTGAGTTCTTCCTCCAGTTCCTTGATTCTTGTCCTTGCCTTCTTCAGATCTATCATGGCGGCGCACATCTGGTTCTCCTGACGTCGAATGTGCTGGTTTAACTCTTGGATAAAAGCTGCAATTGATCTATCCTTCTTGGTGCTGATCATCTCCCACTGCTCATCTCGGCACCCACAAATCTGGTAGATAGTATCCTTGAGATCATTGCGGTAAACTTCTCCAATGCGTCCCATGGTGATGTGAGCTGCCATGCTCTTTCCTAGACTCCATGTTGGTGCATCAAATGAAAACTCTATGGGCTCAGTGACTGGCATGAACGTCCTTCCTGGAACTTAAACTTGAATCATCCAGCGCTCTTCTTCAGGTAATGTGGCGTTGTAGGTTCCGGTGAAGCTTGGTACTCCTATGTTCAGATATCTAGTGACTTCCTTCAAGTGACGTCCAAAGGGTGTATCTTCGTCCGGTTGCATGAACTTGTTCCTTGCATCCGCCATCCTAAAAGAGTAGAAAAGATGAGGAGTCAGAAGAGAGTAGTGATCTAGGGCTTTAGCTTAGTGGTCGTGTCCTACAGTCAGCGTGTGCTCTGATACCATCTTGTAGCGACCAGACCTCAAACGGTCCAATCTCTGTGCTCAGGTGTCATCCCTGGATCAGTAATGCTGACACCACACAGTACTTGAAGGATTTATAACAGAGTAGCAATCATACACTTATTACATCGAGTGTCTCAAAAGAGAACTTATTACAATAAAATGGCTTAAGGCCATCTAATAACGATAACAACGGAAGGCTTGGAAGATAAGTGAGTCCATCAACTCCAACGGCATCACTGAGTATAGAACCACGACCTAAGAGGCACCTTACTCGTCGTCTGAAAAGTCTGCAACATGAATGTTGCAGCCCGAAAACGGGTTAGCACACGGAATATGCTGGCAAAGTAACACATAGAGAATGATGGAAGAGTAAGACTATACTACATGCATATTTGGCTGGTGGAAAGCTCTATGGTTACAGTTTTGCGTAAAGCCAATTTTTCCCTACTGCAAAGGAATAAATTTTATTTAACTATCATGGTAGTTGTTAAACATTGAGAATGGTTGACAGCATTCTCAATCCCAATTAAGCATCATCATTAAAACCCAACAAAATTAATTAGAGTAACATGATGAGATTCACATGATAATCCAAGTACTAGATACTCAAGATATGCATAACTGGGGACACGGCTAACCATGATTAGTTTATACACTCTGCAGAGGTTTGCGCACTTTTCCCCACAAGACTCGATCTCCTCCGTTAGGATTCTCGCACTACATGGTGTTTGAGAAACGGATGACCGATACATAGTCTTTCAGAAGTGCTAGCACCTTACGAACGGGTAGACCGTACCAACCTACATCCCCTACATCTGTTAATCTACCACTGTAAGAGTTCACACGACTTAGTCAACTATGCTAGAGCCCATAGTAGCTTGTGGCTGCACACGGAAGTTTCCAGTATGAATAATCTCATGATCCCTTTGAGCCTGGGTGGCGGTCCAAAAGAAAAACAGGCAATCGCTGGAATACCCAGGTGCCTCAATCCACCCAGATGTGTGTTTAAGTTGCCACCTTAGATAAACCATTAAATTATCAATCTCACATCTGTCATGGATTTCACTCACCCAATCCACGTCTACTAGCATAGCATGGCATAAAAGGAAACGTAGAAGTAACTCCCAAGGGTTTGATAATAAAACAGGTGATAGGTACTACCTCATCTACTTCCCAAACCCACAATTTAATTAGATCCTAAACATGCAATGTGTGAGGATTGATCTAATGCGACAAAAACTGGGTAATAGGAAATATGATCAAAGTGTTACTTGCCTTGCTGATGATCCGTGAAACCTAACGATTCGAAGTAGCAAGCGGCACACTCTGGATACTCTATCGCAAACAAACAAGCATACAAAAAGTACTCAACTAATGCACAGGTAAAACTCGAATAAGAGATCTAACCAGAAAGTTCAACTTAAGAACTCCGGTTGGCAAAAAGAACCAAATCGAACGAAGCAACGAAAGACAAACGGCAAAAGAAACAGGCTTCGTTTACTATTCTGGATCTAGGGCAATTTTTACAGAAGCAAAAACTTGTTTGAGTTGGTTAAACGGAAAGAGGGTTTCGAGACGAAACGCTAGGCGCTTGAATCGCCTGATTCCGATAAACGAGCGAAAAGTTAAACTAAAATGAACATCGGATCAGAAATAGCGATCAAAAAAATCGTGGATTTAATCCGAGAAAAAGAAAAACGAAGAACAGGTTAATGAACGAACGTTCGTTAACAGGAACTAAACGATGCACGGGTTCGGTAAAACGAACGAACGAGCGAACGCTCGCTAAATAAATAAACCAGAGAAAAACCGATCTATTTAATAAACGAAAACTAGGGTTTTCTAAAAAAACCGAAACGGTTTTTCTCGGAAAACCGGTGGCGGCGGCTGCCTCGGCTCGGGGCTCCGGCGGGGCTCCGGGCGGCGGCAGGTGGTGCGGGGCGGCGTCTCCGGGTGGCAGTGGCAGGCGGCGCGGGGCGGCGGCTGCGGTGGCGCGGGCGGCATGGGGAGGCGGCGGCGGTGTGGGGCTCCAGGGGGGCTCCGGCGGGTTATAAAGGGGGGGCGGCAAACTTGGGGAAGGGGGCGGCCTCGGGAGGCGTGTCCTCCCCGGACTCGGCGGCGGCGGCGATCGGGACTCCTATCCCGATCCGGGCGGGGGGCGACGGCGGCTGGGCCGGCCTGGCTCGGCTGGGCCCTTGGCCTAGTCGGGCGCGGGTCTTTTTTTTTAAAACAATTTCGCTAAAACTAGAAAAAAAATCTAGAAAAATAAATAAAAATCTAAAAATGCCAAAACAAATGTTCACCGTCTAAATAAAATATTTAGAACAGGATGAACATTTTCTTGGCCCTAAATGAAATTTTTTTAAACGTGCAATTTTTCCTAAATTCAAATAAAATAGCAAAATAAAACCAAAATAATATCTTATTTGATTTTTTTTATTAAATCATCAATATTTCTTTATTTTTGGGAAAGTCTTTTTATTTCCTCTCTCAAAATTTTATAATAGAAATAATTGAAGATAAAATAAATAAAATCAAATGATCCTATTTTCAAAATTTGAGAAAACTGAAATATGAAAATAACGAAATCCACAACTCTCTCCGAGGGTCCTTGAGTTGCGTGAAATTTCTAGGATCAACCAAATGCAATAAAATATGATATGCAATGATGATCTATTGTATAACATTCCAAATTGAAAATTTGGGATGTTACATAGATATTACAGGAAAAACATATATGCTTTTTTACGAAGTCCAAAAAAATACCTAGGTCGATGTCTAAAGCTATGGCAAGATATTTGGACGAGCAGATCTAAGTAACGAAATATATGCAAAGCTAATTCAGCAAACAGATTTGAGTGCCAAATTATGGCAGGCTGTTTCAGCAGTCAATGAGGCCGAGCACACAACCATCAAACTATCGAAGGCCATCGCAGCAACAAAGATCGAGTATAAAACGGTGTAGAGCTATTTCACCTAACAGATTGGCTACTAGACCATGGCAATCTACGTCACAATAAATATATGGCAGGATATTTTAGCAACTAATCGGCCTTGGCATGCCATCTTAGCTAAGCAGATTGAGTGCAGAACAGGGCAAGGAAGCTTCTTAAGCAGAGCATATTGACAATAAACTACTTCAGCAAGCAGTGAGATTAACAGCGTCTATCAGCTAACATTCGGTGCTACACCGACATGAACGGGGCCTCGGTCTAGAATGCGCGTACCGTGGGAGAAGCTGACCGCCGTGCGTCTCCACACGAACGTCGCGAGCGGTGGCGGCGCTGACCACCGTGCGCCTCCACAAGAATGTAGCCAGAGGTGGCGGCGCGGCTAGAGGACGGCAGTCTACGAGAGCGTACTGTGGGAGGGAGAGGATCGCCGAACCGCGGCGCCAACGTATCGGCGCGGCGGGGAGGGCGGCTTTGGCGGAGCGAATGGAGTGGAGGGGGACAAGGGGGAGGGGGTTTGGGGAATATTATTGGCTAGTTGGCCTAATGGCGGTTGAATCGGATTTGGGGGGAATTTTTGGGTGTGGGGGGAGGATTTTCGCGCGGTGGGCGGGGGGAGTTTGGCGCATGGTCGGTTTCTCCAAGTGCAGTCCCACGTGTCAGTGAAGAGGCAAGCCGAAGCGCGTTCTGTTTGCGTGAGCCGTGTGCAGGACCGAACGTGTGTGGGGTGCAATGCGACCACGACAGGAGTGCTGTGAGTGTACCGCCTTTTTTCCTTTTAAACTAGGTGCTTCGCCCCCTCAAAAAAATTGTTGCTTCGAGCGATCCATTGATACTACTACTAGTAATCTGGTAATCCCGACTAAAACGGCGCAGCCGGGTCTTTTCCCGCGTGATATGCTGGGAGGTTGGCTTAGTTGGGTTTTTTAGGATGAGTAATGCTACACCTACGTAATCCCAGTTACGTAATTAACGTAATGTGAAACGTGTGAGATGTTGATTGTAGATTGGGGGGAGGGAGGGGCCCACCACCATGAAAATCAAGGGAGGAGAGAGAGAGGCAATTTAGGTTAACCCTTTCATAGGTTCCCGTAGATGAAGAAAGATGTGAAATGCGTGAATGTGTTGTGGACGTACTATTGGAGTGCCTAAGATAATTTGTGTATGTATAGACCCTATGTGTTTATTTTACTTCGCATGTTAGATTTGTCTCGGTTCAATAAAAAGCAGAGTTGGTGATGATGGTGTGCCTGTCATCCTGCAATATAGGCCGTCCAATCTATATCTAACAGATAGGAAGGAAACTATGACAATTTACCCGTACTCCTCTCCACATTTGCAGATAAGGATTTCCCTCGTTCATCCTTTTCTCCCACAAGATCTTGATCTTCCGTGCAACGCACGGACATCTTGCTAGTACTCCTACAATATGTATATTATTGTGAAAGTTCGTATACAGCGGCCAAGATTAATGCAAACACCCAGATTTTCATTACATTTCGAACTTTTATAGGACAGGAAAATAAAAGAAACCCGACCCTAAACCTATTCTACGGCGGCGACCGACGTCCTCCATCTGCGATCTCTATGTACGGGGGCGGGGTTCAAGACCCGTGAAGTGAAGGTGTGGTCTCCGGCGAGGAAGAGTAGAACACGGGATACGGACCGGCCAGTTGGCACACCATGCCCTGCCGCCTCCCATGCCCTACTCATCCTCGAAGGAGTCCCCGACCTCGGCGGTGCCGGACGTTGGACGGCGGCAAGTAGGACGCGTGGCTGACAGTGCTCCCGTCGTCGGCCGCCAGCATGGCCACCGCTTGTGCGGTCGCATCCGCGTCCGGCTACGCCGCTATTGCGTCACGAGAGGCGACTTGAGCGAGGGCGGCGACCTCGAGCTTCATCCCCGAAGACAAGCTCTCCCGTAGAGCGTTCGCACTTGCGGTCATGGCGGATGTGGTGCCAGGTAGGAGGACGATGCGCTATGGTGTGGAGGTTAGCTGGGCGTTGCCGCTTTAAGTAGCGCATTCCGGTGAGGCCAAGCGTTCGGGTGCGTCATTTAGTCACTGGAGTTGGTTCCTCGGGCACCGAGCCTCTTAACGATGACATATGAATGGACGGCATGAATTCGGGCAGCTGGTGTCGGCTGGGAACACACCGCGCGACGGCACAAGGGACGAGGGTTTTGGTGTGCCAGAGTATTCAGCTGCGGTCGTGGCAACGTTGGAGATGCCCTTTGCTCACATGCGATCCCCGCATGTCATTGAAAAAGCAAGACGACCCGGCATGGTCTCAGGTCCAGAGGATGCAGTTGGCCGCGGTACACCACTCCGCGGATGCGTCGCGACGCCCCGTGCATCCTCGACGAGCCGGGTGTTGGGGTGTGTTTGGATTGTGGCCAAAGTGCACCTTACCAAAATTTTGGTCATGACCCAAAGATTGGTCTTTGTTTGGATGGTTGCCATTTTTTTGGCATGCCAATGAACTCTAGCCAACTCTAGTTCATTTTTCTTGCCAATGTCGGCCAAATCATGGCAACCAATACCTCAACCAAAATTTTGGTCATGACCCAAAGATTGGTCTTTGTTTGGATGGTTGCCATTTCTTTGGCATGCCAATGAACTCTAGCCAACTCTAGATCATTTTTCTTGCAATGTTGGCCAAATCATGGGCAACCAATACCTCAACCAAAATTTTGGCTACCCAATGCTTTGATGGGGCAACCTTGGGCACAAACCAAACATACCATTGGTCGTGCCACAGCACTAACGCCACCCTCGGCACACTGAAACCGACCATGTCTAGCTACGATATGAGCGTGTCGCTCACCGCGGTCGCTGTGTCCAGAGGCGGTGCTGGAGCTGCGCCCCGTTGTAGGCCCCAATGACCCACATGAATGGTTTTCGGTGGCGAGGAGGTCGTGGGCCAGCTCCTCCATTGGACTAGTCTGCCCCACATGTCGGTTTCCCTGTTTTCCGGGTCATATTCGAGCGTCAGTGCTCCGCGTTGCGCATTAGGACTTTCACTATGTAGGCCAAGCAAGACAACTTATTGTTTATTTGAGCCGTTCAAGTATAATCATGTGGCGTTTGCTTATTTCTCATTCCTCTCCAATCCTCTTCTCCATCGATCATGTCGCCCTCCAGTCGAGTCCATCCTCCCGCATGCCTCATTTGAACATTCCGCCGAGTATCATTCGCATGTACCCACCCTAGTCCTCTTTCAATAGATCTCCGGACCCCGAGATGGAATCGAGAGGGAACGAGTGGGGGCACGTGATACCTAAAGCGGATTCAAAATTTTGAACCGGTGATCATAGCATCCGCAAATCATATATAAAGGGTATTCAATGTTCGTTTCGTTTTTGAACGTACAATATACTCCCTCATATCCTTTCTAGTTTATATATAAGTTTTACGTGTAGTCAAAGTATCTCTACTTTGATCAAAAAGGTATCAACATTCAACAACACCCAATCAATATTGTTAGATTTGTACATACTCCTAGATTTGTACTCGAGATGGTTTCCAATTTGACTATTGACAAGATTAATAGTACATGAGATGTATAATGTGAAAATTATATCATTGGAAACTCCTTTCACATACGAATTTGACCGTATGCTTTGTGTAAGTTGCATGTCATTTATTATTATTCTAACATTTGGTCAAAGTTAGCCTCGAAAAACGCATTAGACCCTGTATGCTTTGTGTAAGTTGCATGTCATATATTATTACTCTAACATTTGTGTAAGTTGCATGTCATATATTATTACTCTAACATTTGGTCAAAGTAGTATAGTGGAAGTGGATCCTCTGACGTAGGTATCCCTGCCTTACCCTCCCTTTCGGTCACTTACTAGCGGACCCCATGCTTTCTAGGCCCCACATGTCAGTTACTCAATGGGTTTGGCCACGTCAGAGGATCCTCATCCGTAGTATACTCCCTCTATTTTTATTTACTCCGCATAAAACGGAGGGAGTGGTGGTATAATAAATGACGCGGGCGGGGGAGGGGGAGGGACGCCGGTTTGCTCTCAACTGCGATTCCACAAGCGAGCGAAAACGCAAGACGAAGCGCGTTCCATTCGGTGAGCGACGTGGAGGGTCCAGCGTGTCGGGCTACAACGCGAACGCGATAAGAGCAATGTGCAGTCAAAACTGATTGACCGATCTTCACCGGAACCACTATTCACACCAGAACCTTCGCTGCTCGGCCTACGCCAGCCACTGCCCTAAAACCACACCAAATCTCCAGCCTATTCCCCCACCTTTCGATCCCCTATCCCGCATCAAGCGTCCCCTAGTTCGCTGGAAAGCCATGGTGCACCGCAAGATCACTTACTACAAGATGCTGAAGCCGGAGCGCCGCGCAGAAATCGCGGCGGCGGTCGACGCCACAGAGATCCGTTCCCAATCTCGCTTTGCGGCGGGCCAATCCCCGAGTTCTCTGGAGCCAAGCTACGAGGAGGAGGAAGCCGATCCAATGTTCATGGCGGAGGTCGCGGCGCAGAAGGCCCCCGATGGGTATGAGACGATGGACGTCGACTTCGTGCCGGCGTCCGAGTACCCCATGGTGCAGGCGGACCAACGGTTCAACATGGCGATACTAAAGGAGGACCGGAAGGCAAAGGCTCAACTCGACGCGGAGCGCGCGCATGCCGCTGCCATCGAGGCTCTCCTGCAGGCGGAACCGGATGTCGTGGATGTG
Organism: Triticum dicoccoides; assembly: GCF_002162155.2. Lineage (NCBI taxonomy): Eukaryota > Viridiplantae > Streptophyta > Magnoliopsida > Poales > Poaceae > Triticum > Triticum dicoccoides. The sequence continues at coordinate 302,883,770 of NC_041380.1, read as the reverse complement.
AACCGGGTGGCGGAGGCTCAACTTGAGGCAGAGCGCGTGGATGCCGCTGCCATCGAGGCCCTCCTGCAGGTGGAACCGGACGTCTTGGACTTGAACCGGGCGGCAGAGGCTCGACTCGACGCAGAGCGCGTGGCTGCCGCTCTCATCGACGCCCTCCTGCAAGCGGAACCGGACGTCCTGGACTTGAACCGGGCGGCGGAGGCTCGACTCGACGCGGAGCGCGCGGATGCTGCTGCCATCGAGGCCCTCCTGCAGGTGGAACCGGACGTCGTCGACTTGAACCGGACTGTGCTCTCGTCCGTGCAGAGAGCCCGCACGCTCCGCTTGAACAAGTAGCTGGAGGCCGAGGACAACCACGGTGCGGAGACACACGTCGGCAGCGATGGCTGGTTCGTGCCGGCAGCCAAAGACGACGAGGCTGTCTCTTTCCGCGAGCAGTGATAGTTTTTCTTTATGCTGTTGTTTTTATGGATCTTTTGCTGTGTAAAAACATATATTTGTTATGCAAGTCGCCTGACTTGGGTCAGTCTACCATTTCAGGTGGTTGGATGAATATCCTACGTCTCGTAACCCTTCTTTCCTTCTTCCTCACCTCTTCTTCTTCCCCAACAGACCACCGCACGGGCTGTACGGATACTCCCCAACATGCGGTTGGATAAACATACTCTATGAACGAAAATTATGTGTCAGCGATAGGATGGCTGAGTTTGGTTTGTTCACATGCGATAGCACGTGTCAGTGAGGGTGCATTCCCCTGGTTGGGTTTGCAGCGTGAAGGAGCGACTGTGTGAGGGTGCGGCGCGACCGCGGCGTGTAGGAGCGACCGTGTGAGGGTGCGGTGCGACCGCGATAGCCGTGCGCAAGTGTACCTCCTTCTCATTTTGAAAACTTTAGGCAAGCTTGGCAAAAATGTGTGGCTAAGTTTGGCAATGCAAGGCCTAGACCCAAACAGGATAAGTACGTACGTACTAGGAGTACTAGTGTTAAAAAAGAAAGGCGGGGTTTTCCTTAGCGGGATTTAATCGATACAAATCCTCGTTTCACGTGTCAATTAATGCGTATTTTTTCTCCAAAGACCAAAGAGCTAACCATCTCACTCCTCATCGCTTGATTAATGCAGCGCCATGCAAACCAACCTTCTCACTTGCGCATGCATGCATGTCGTCTCTCTCTCCCTTGTCCATCTCTGTGCACGCATGTGCCTCTCGCTCTCTCTCTCTCTCCTGTTTCTGCATGCAAGCAGCTCTCTCTGCCTTGGGAAGATGCGAAGTACATGGGAAAGAGAGATGGGATTACTGCAGGCACGCATGCGGTGGAAAGGGATGGAGGGCCCGGTAGGAAAGAGCAGCGAAAAATGCCAATGCGCAGAGCATTGCAGGGAAAACGAAATTTTCTTAGACGCAGACAAAAAAGGACCGGAGGGAGTACTACTAGGAGTACTAGTGCGGTGAGATGGTTTCTCGAAGAAGACGATGGAGAAGCAGAGTCAGCGAAGAGTGAAATGATGGTTGCTTCGTCCATGCTTTTGTGATTTGACGCCTCACTGCTTTGTGATTTGTGATAGAAGGGACAGGGGAGTAGACTCTGTGCTCTATATTGTACTACATGCGTCCAAGCATGGGAGAAAGAGGAGAGACATTGCATTTTTCTATTCCTTCAATCAATCAATCAGGGAGCTTCGGTTCCATCTTTTTGGCTTTGGCAACACCGTCAACAATGGTTCCCACGATGCCAAAAGCTATTTTCACATTTGGCTACACATTGTGGATGCCCTTAACCATACCACTTGGTTTTGCTCCTATGTGCTATCTATACAAATCTCAATTATATTGATCTAAAAAATTATAGAATCAAGATTAGTAAAAAGGAGGTGATTTTTCCGCGCGGATGGCGTGGGAGGTTTCTTATTAGAGCAATGCTATATCCATGTTATGGTTTACGTAAAGTTACGAACTGATGTGATGTGGGACTATTTGATTGGATTAAAGGAGAGGATTAGGCCCACCCCACCTGAAAATTAGGGGGGCATATATAGATTATATGGAAAGTATACGTAGCAGCTACGTAGCCCTTTGTAAGTCTAGGATTAGGCTTCTTATTTTCGGAGGACGTTGTCCTCGCGGTTTGCTAACATGCGGTCCCACGTGTCAGTGCTTTACCAAGCCGATCCGCGTCCCACATGAGGCAGAACAACGGCAGAAGCAACACGTGGTTAAGTTGAAGAAGATGGGGGAGAAGCGGATTCAGCAACGAGTGAAATGATGGTTGCTTCATCCCTCCAACTTAACTGCGGGAAAGGTGTAGCTTTGTGATTTGACGCCTCATTGCTCATTACTAGGCCGGCGCCATGACTGGGGTGCTTCACCCCGGCTGCTCTGCACTGTATTCCGGCATGGCACATGGACCCGGTAGGTTGATGTCCCACATGTCGGCAAAAGGGACTAGAAGATTTATGAAAGCGAGCGCTCCACTCTTACGACGGAGGAGTAGACGACACGACGGCCCAGTGAACTGTCACTTGTACTGTATAGTACTATAGTTTTGCTGTTTCGCACAATCCATTGATACAAACCCGATTAAACAGGAAAGGGCGGGATTTTTCCCGCGCGGTAGATGATACTGGCCATACATTTCAAAGGCAATTTTAATGTATGCAAACTGAATAATTATAAGGAACAATATGATATCTAGTAAAACTAAAAACACATATGATTTATTGTGTTAGAGTGTAGTAGTAGTGCTGTATTGCATAGTTGTTAGTGTAACATGCGAGAACGTGTAGAGATGTAGTTTTAGAGGGCCCATAGAGAGAACAGTGTAATACAGTCACCGAACTTCAGAATAAGCTGATTATGGTCACTATATACGTTTTGCGGTGATTATACGGTCACTTGCTCATAGTTCAGCATCGGATTGCACTCTGTTGACCGGCCAAATAGTCTGCGTGGTGCCATGTTGACTAGTTAAATTGACCATGTTCCTTGTGGGTCCCACCTGTCAGTTCGCATAGGCAAAAGGTCAGATAAACACAAATTTACGCAGGTGCGACAAGGCTCCAACCCGTGCGCGGGAATCACCTGGTTGTGTATGTGTCTGTCAGGGCCTGATGTGTGCGCATGCACGTGTAGGTTGAGCACTTGAGCGTGAGAGTGTGTGTTGGTCGTGTGGTGTACTGGTGTGTGCATGCATGCGTGTGAGTGTTGCGTGCGTGCGTGGCTGCGTGTGTACGTGTGAGTGTTGCGTGCATGCGTGGGTGCATGTGTTGCGTGGACGCAGTTCATGTGCATGCGTGCGTGTGTGTATAATCACCACACCAGCTCCTGTGTGTTAAAACAGACGGCTCAGCATACCAATACAAGGCCACCTTGTTCCTTGTGCCTGCGGTCATGACTTCGAACCACCGTCCAAATATATCTTTGTCATTTGTTTTCATTCTTACTAGCAAGATGCCCGTGTATTGCACGTAACATCAAGATGCATTTCTATGACTTGTTTATCTTGTGAGAGAAAAGGATGAATGAGGGAAGGCCTTATTTGCAAATGTGGAGAGGTGTGTGGGTACCTTTTTGCAAAATTGCCATAGTTTCTTTCCTATCCGTCAGATATAAATCGGACGGCCTAAGGATGGCAGGCACACCATCATCACAAACTCTGTTTTTTATAAGAGTGTATTTTATGTATTTTATAAGAGTGTAGATGTAGGGTAGATACAAGTCGACAGGTGGGCACGATGGTAGTGAGATAATGTGATGCAACACTAGAGGTGCCACGTGGAGCGTTTAACTAGTCAACTAGTCATGTCATGAGCAAATACAGAGTTGTACGGTGAGCCCGTGACTATATAATAACCACTAAACGTAAATGGTGACCGTAATGAGTGGATTCTGAAGTCCAGTGTACGTATCGTGCTTTCGCTTCAAATACAATGATCGTCATTGCATATATCGCAAGAGAAAGATGAAACATGCGTGAATTTTCTGGGGGCTTACTTTTAGAGGACCTGGAGATAGTTTTGTGTGCATATGTGAAAGGGGCGTACAGGGGGGGTATGCGATGGAGAGAGAGATGCTCTTCGTTTCTCTTTATTATGACTAACTTTGTATATAGTATAAAAATATACAAATTCACAGTGCGGAATAAATATCATTGTGGGCACCATGCAATGCAAATTAGCGTTCGTACTCCTCCATATAACTTTGTAATGTTGTATATATGTAGAAACTCTAAAATAATTTTTTGGCCACACTTTATTCAAAAGAAATGTTGTATGCGAAATAAACGTGAAGAGAGGGCTTTTTAGATCAATGGGGTACGTGATGTAACATGTGTGAATGTGTAGTTGATGCATTTGGCGGGGCCTAGAGAGGTATGTGTGTGTATTATGTATTTGAGAGAGGCATGGATAGAGGGCCGACGGGGGGCGTGGGAGAGATAGCACGAGAAATGAGAGTGGTCTATAGAGAGAGAGAGACGAAAATGACGTCACGACAAGAGATTCCATTCCCTTGAGTGTGTATATGCAAGGGGGGAGGGAATAGAGGCACCAAGAGAAATTTTCTGTGTGTGTGGTGTTTGTGTTGGTATGTGTGGGTGTGAGAAGATAATGAGACGTGGGGGCAGAGGGTGTGTCACCGCGTGAGGTCCGATGGGTCGAGGTGAGGCCCTTCATTCGGTTCCGTCCTGCGCCACATTGGTCGGCCCGTGACGCATTTAGGAAGACCCATGGATGACTAGTCGTACAAGACCAAGATAGCAGAATTGTGAAGGACTCTGTGTCCACTGACAAACCCGGCTAGGATTTGTAACCCTGGGTTCTCGGACTAAGGTAACCCCTTTATCTCTGATATTACTATTCATCCAACCTAACTTTAAGGGGCATCCTACAGAATGCTCTGCTAGAATCATACTCGTTGATTAGGAAGAGAGGTGTGAGACAATGCGTGAGAGACAGGCGTAAAGGTAATGTGCGTACATGAGACACGTAGGCAGGTCCATGTATATAGAAAGGGTCGATGAGGATTATGCGTGCGTATGTTTGCGAGAGGGAGAGTGCTTGTGATAAAGGTTAGTGCAAACAGTTGTAAATGGTTAGGAGAGGGAGGGAGGGTTATATCTAGAGCATGTGTGCGAGAAAGACACCTCGAGAGAGAGTGTGTGAGCATGTGTGAGAGACCACCGATGGAGAGTGAAACTACACGTAAAAGACTGCTCTACACATTGATTAAATATATAAATTGTATCCAAATATTAGGATGGGATCATGATATTTGCAATTCACGTAAGGAGCAGTCATTGATCCATCAGACATCTAGATTCTATCGAATTTGAGCATGTCTATGTTATTATTCGACACAATTGATCCACATAGTTAGTATTTTGAAGTCCAGACAATGCATCGCTTTAGCAATCGAATATAAACATGAGTATAGTTCATGTTGTGTGTGTAAAGCACATTATACATATGAAAGTTACACAATGGACATTATAAATAGCTACCTATGAACTAGCATACATTTGAATTCAACTTAAGGTGGTTTAAAAAAAATCAAATTCAACATGAAGTCCATTCAATTATTTGAATTTGATATCATGGCATTTGTAAACCATACCTAAATTATTGGGGCACCAATCTTTTCTCTGATTTTGTACATAATAGCATATGTAGTCGTGTACAAAATAGATTCAAATTTAGCTCCTCCTTTCCAAAATAATCGTAGTTATAGGATTTTCAAGTGTCAAATTTTCAAAAAGAAGCGGATAATTTAATGAGGTTTTCAAACATACAAGGTCAAATATAACGTTTGAAAGGATCGATATGGTTGACTAGAGGGGGGGGTGAATAGGCAACTAACAATTTTTAGCTTTTCTTTAGCAATTTAAACTTTGCATCAAAGTAGGTTGTCAAGATATGCAACTAGGTGAGCAACCTATATGATGCAACACGGATAGGCACACAAGCAAGCAAGATATATGAAACAAATAAGCTTCCACAAGTAAAGGCACGAGATAACCAAGAGTGGAGACGGTGGAGACGAGGATGTGTTGCCGAAGTTCCTTCCCTTTGAGAGGAAGTACGTCTCCGTTGGAGCGGTGTGGAGGCACAATGCTCCCCAAGAAGCCACTAGGGCCACCGTAATCTCCTCACGCCCTCACACAATGCGAGATGCCGTGATTCCACTATTGGTGCCCTTGGAGGCGGCGACCGAACCTTTACAAACAAGGTTGGGGCAATCTCCACAACTCAATTGGAGGCTCCCAACGACACCACGAAGCTTCACCACAATGGACTATGGCTTCGTTGTGACCTCAACCGTCTAGGATGCTCAAACACCCAAGAGTAACAAGATCCGCGAGGGATTAGTGGGGGAATCAAATATCTCTTGGTGGAAGTGTAGATCGGGGCCTTCTCAACCACTCCCGAGCAAATCAACAAGTTTGGTTGGCTAGGGAGTGAGATTGGGCGAAAAATGGAGCTTGGAGCAATAATGGAGCTTAGTGGTGGAAGAGATAAGTCAACGGGGAAGAAGGGGACCCCTTATATAGTGTGTGGAAAAGATCCAACCGTTACCCACCAACCAGCCCGCGGCCAGCGGTACTACCACGCCTGGCCAGCGGTACTACCGCAAGGCCGCGCGGTACTACTGCTTGCAACCAAGCGGTACTACCGCACGACTGTGCGGTACTACCGCACGGCTGTGCGGTACTACCGTACCAACCCACGGTATTGCCGCAACCCCATCACAGAACCGATAAACAGACGCACAGGAGCTGGGGGCGGTACTTCCGCACGCGCGGTACTACCGCGCCCCCCATGCGGTACTACCGCGAGGCAAAAATCCCAGCCAGGGGAGAAGGGAAACTTTCGTGCCTACTTCCACAAAGAAACAGAAGTAGCAAAAACCTGACACAGTAGTACTGCCGAGGGGCGGTACTACTGCCTGACTGCACAGCGCGGTACTCCCGCTCGGCGAACGCGGTACTACCATGGGCACCTGCGGTACTACTTCGCTACCGCGCGGTACTACCGCGAATGCCCACGGTACTACCGTTGACATGGGAGCAGTACTACCACAACCAACAACGGCAGCCAGACAAGGGAGACAAGAAAACGGAGGAAGCTCCAAGGAAGGAGGAGGGGATAAGAAGGAGACGTGTACGTGATGATTCCACCCAAACCTTTCCAACGCGGACCCCCTCTTAATAGTACGGCTTTCCTACGACTCAAATCCACCAAAAAGAAACGTAGAAAAGACACCGTCTTCGTCAGTCTTCGAGGGGCACCCAATCGTCTTGTGCCTAGCAAAGAAGTGTCTGGAATACTCATGGCACATGATTAGTCCGCAAATGCGTTGTCATCAATCACCAAAACACTTAGGGATAAATATGTCCTTACAATCTCCCCCTTTTTGGTGGATTGATGACAAAACGGGATTTGCACAAAGAAAATACTATTAAGTAAATGCAAACCCCTCCTCTCTATAATATAGACGGGCTCCCCCTAGATGTGTGCCACCTAGATGAGTGCTATGGACTGCATGGCACACGAATACTAGGAACAGAGCTCCCCCTATATTATAGAGACAAGGCATATCTATCACTAGACAAGATAGCACACATATAAGTTAACTACGATAGATAAAGTGCATATGTCTTACACCAAATGAAGGAAATGACTTGAAAGCACAAACCAAACAAGAGCAACCAAGCACAAACGAGGTCCAAAAAACAAAGCAAATAAACGCAACAAGCACGACACAACGCAAATCCCTACACTCTCTCCCCCTTTGGCATCGAGACGCCAAAAAGGCAGAGATGACACCTACACACACGGGGTGGCTCAGGCAGAGAAGTCGTCCCACTGCTCCTCGTGCTCCTCATCAGACTCAGCGGCAGGGATAGTCTCCTCGAGGTCATCCTCTGAACTGGTCCACTTGTATCCCTGTTTTGACATCCAGGCAGCCTTAGGTGTGATGACGTCCTCAGACCCGCTAGACACATCCTCTCCAAAGAGCCTCATAACCTTCTTGTCACGGCGACGACTCTCCTTGTCTGCCACATGAGCCCTGTACTGTCCCTTCGCCTGCATGCAGAAGAGAGTCTTCATCTTGTCCTTTAGCTTCTTGGCCCATGATGGCGCAGAGGAAGAAGTGGTGGACCTAGTAGCACGGTCCTCAGCAACATTCTCAGCAGCAGCAGCCTCCCCCTTACCAGCAGCCCTCCTAGCAGAAGAGGCCTCAGCATGGGTAGTGGTGTTGGCCCAGTTGGGCTTGACGCGGAGGCTGATGGACTCATGGCGAATCCAGTCTGGAGCAAGGAACTCATCACCCGGGTACATCTTCTCCCAAGTGGTGGAGAGCAGCAGAAACAGGTACGGTCCATAGATAGGTACCTTACGAGTGAACACCGCAAACCGAAGCTCACACCACATGATGTGTGAGACATCAAGTGGCTGAGTCTGAGAAGAACGTTCCTCTGCACACAAGAGCAACATGTCCACTAGATATGCATGTACCTTGTCCTTGTCGCCAATGCGTGGGAACAGAGTGTTGCGGAAGATGCGATGCATGATATCCAGAAAGGAGTTTAACACCCAAGATGACTTGCCATTGGGGAGTACCTTATCAACAAGGAAGGGATGAAGCAGGTTCTTGTTGGCATACTCAGAGTTGGCATGGGGGCGAACACCAACGGGGGTGTGAAGCCCGTCATCAGGAATGTGCAGTAGATCCATGAACTCTTTCCATGTAGCAGACAGCTGACGGCCATTGGTCATCCAGGTCATCCTCCGCTCCTCCCCGGGATGAAAGTACACCGAGGCAAAGAACTGACAGATGAGCTCAGGGTCATAGTCATGGTGAAAAGAGATCACCGGCTCAATAGCAAACTGCTCCACCAAGTCCAGAGCCTCTCCAAAATAGTCACGAAACTTGTCCTTCTGCATGTGATGCATGTCTATCCACTTGACCTCCACGAATGTATTCTGCTTGCTCTTGATTACATCCAGATAGATGAGAACATGTTGCTTGTTCCAGAACATCTCAGTGCCTCTGAGCACAGCCCGAGGAGTCACATAGGGATTGAACCTCTGGTGTTCGACATACTCAGTGACAGAAAGCTCGTCCATGCCCTTAGCAGGTTCCTTTTGCTTGCTGGCAGTGGTCTTGACATTGCGCTTGGGGGCATTGGAGCCCTCTGGGGCTTCATCTTGGGGGTTGCGCAGACGCTTGGAGCCAGTGTCACGACTGGGATTGGAACGGCGAGAGCCACCACCTGAGACACAGAACGCAAAAAAAACACCCACAACAGCCAAGAGAGTTTAATGCAAGGACCACAACAAATCAAGTGAAACAAGCAGAAAGCACACATGATAAATGCCTAGAGAGAGATTTGATCCCTACGGTAGTACTGCCAAGTGCTGCGGAGCTAAGATAGTAGTACGACTCTTAGACGCGGTAGTACCGTGCAAGATCACGGTAGTACCGGGTGTAGGAGCGGTAGTACGACCTTAGCGCCGCGGCTGGCATGGTAGTACCGCACGGTACGGTGGTATCGCACCTGACGGGCGGTAGTACCGCAAGAGCGGTAGTACCGCACATTAGGCATGGTAGTACCGCACCGCGTCAGATCTGAACAGGTTCAAATCTAAAAAAAGCCCGTGAAACCACGGCGGTACTACGGTTGGACAAAGCTACCACAAGACAGCATATCAAGTATGTTTCCTACGCATCACGACTCTCCTACATCCTACTCTTGCATAGATTTGGCCTAAAATCTCAAGAACGACAAGTTTCTCCCCAAAAACCTAGAAGCAAGAGAACAGCCAAGAAAAAGAGGGATTTGGGGAAAAACCTTGGTCCATGGCAAGAGGAAGTGGTGGGGAACGATCCCACCGGTCGGAATCCGAGGAGAGTGGCCGGAGTCGGAGATCCGGCGAGGGCCTCCGGCGCCGTTCTTGAGAGAGAGAGAGAGACGTGGAGAGAGAGACAAAAGAATGGGTATGGGGAGTTGGAACTCCCCTGCCCGAGTCATAACCCCCACGCGCCCTCGACGGCGCGGTAGTACCGTGCCTAGACACGGTAGTACCACCCGGCACGGTACTTCCGAAGTATCACACCAGAGCGGTAGTACCATGCTGTGGCGCGGTAGTACCGTGCCTCCCAAAGCAGTAGTACCGCGGCCAGACGCGATAGTACCGTGAGCTCAAGAAGATGCACGTTTCGAGCACATGAAAAACTGGATCTTTGCACAAAACACTACGAGCCAACACGACACCACAAGCCCACGCAACACACAAAACCAGAAAGGCACACGACAAATGAACCAACCACGAGACACCACCTCTCCAAAAGAGAGGGTGGTGGCCGTAGCTACCTATGTTTGAGTCAATTGGTATGGCACCGCGAAGAATTATCCTTGGGTCCATGACCAAAACTCGTCTTTGAAGCACAAGTACCATCAAACATGGCTAATGTGAAAGACTTGATTGATTTATGCATAATGGGGGGCGGGAGAGTTCATTGAGAGAACATCACTCCCCCTATGTCCATGCCTACATCTAAATAGGACAACACGTTGAGTATGGTGGGGTGTGCAAGGGTTCAAGCAACATTGCTTGAATTGGTGATATTTAGCTCATGCCTTAACTCGCGAAATCTTGCTTCATCCAAGGGCTTCGTGAAGATATCTGCAAGGTTATCATGAGTGTTGACGTAGTTGAGCTCGATCTCTCCTCGCCTAATGTGATCCCGGATGAAGTGATACCAAATCTCAATATGCTTCGTCTTGAAGTGTTGCACCGGGTTGAGAGAGATCTTGATGGCACTTTCATTGTCACACCAAAGAGGCACTTTGTCACAAATGACACCGTAATCCTTTAGAGTTTGCCTCATCCATAAGAGTTGTGCACAACAACTACCGGCCGCCACATACTCCGCTTCGGTGGACGAGAGAGACACACAACTTTGCTTTTTGGAGGACCAACTTACCAAAGAGCAACCAAGAAATTGGCACCCTCCGAAAGTGGACTTCCTATCCACTTTGTCTCCCGCCCAATCAGAATCTGAATACCCTACAAGCTTGAAGTTTGCTCCTTTTGGGTACCATAGGCCAAAGTTTGGGGTATGAGCCAAATATCGAAAGATTCGTTTGACCGCCACATAGTGACTTTCCTTAGGTGCAACTTGAAAACGTGCACATATTCCCACACTCAACATGATATCCGGTCTAGATGCACAAAGGTAAAGTAATGAACCTATCATGGAGCGATATACCTTTTCATCCACCGCTTTACCATTGGGATCTATGTCAAGTTGGCACTTGGTAGGCATGGGAGTGGAAGCCGGCTTGACATCACTTAGCTTGAATCTTTTGAGCATGTCTTGAGTATATTTGGCTTGATTGATGAAGGTTCCTTCTCTTCTTTGCTTCACTTCGAACCCTAGAAAGAACTTCAACTCTCCCATGGAAGACATCTCGAACTTTGAGGTCATGAGAGCGGCAAATTCCTCATTGAAAGCTTTGTTAAGGGAACCAAAGATAATATCATCAACATATAATTGGCACACAAACAACTCCCCTTTGACCTTCTTAGTAAAAAGAGTGGGGTCGATTAGCCCAACTTCAAAACCACGATCTTGTAACAACTAGGTAAGGTGGGATCCTCGAACCCGGGGGGTTGCTTGACGTAAACCAATTCATTAATAGGACCATTAAGCAAAGCACTCTTCACATCCATTTGTTGTAACTTAAAGTTGTGGTGAGAAGCATATGCAATCAACATGCAAATGGATTCAAGACGAGCAACGGGAGCAAAGGTTTCACCGTAGTCGATAACCTCGACTTGGGAGTAGCCTTGTGCTACCAAACGAGCCTTGCTATGAATGATAATCCCATGGGCATCTTGCTTGTTCTTAAATATCTACTTGGTTCCTATGACATTGTGATTCCCGGTCGGTCTTGGCACCAATCTCCACACTTTGTTGCGCTCGAAGTTGTTGAGTTCTTCATGCATGGCATTGAGCCAATCCGGATCTTCTAGCGCCTCATAGACCTTGTGGGGTTCCACACAAGAGACAAATGCGTGATGCTCACAATAATTTGCTAATTGTCTACGAGTGCTTACCCCCTTTCTTAAGCTTCCAAGCGCATTCGTCATGAGATGATCCTTGGTGGACAGCTTGGAAGCAACCTTGGTGGCACGACGCTCTAATTCCTCCTCGGGGGTGAGACGAGGAGTGGTCACTTGATCATCTTGAGCGTCGTCTTGGGATTGTTCTTGTACTTGAACTTGCTCGGAGGATGAGAGAACTTGACGTTGGGCATCACTTGATGTGTCAACACCGTCTTGAGGGTGATCTTGCCCTTGGTCATGTTCTTGAGGATGAGGGCCTTCATGTTGTTCTTCGGAAGCGTGTGGGCCTTGGGTTGGTGATGGCTCCGCTTGAGTGGAGCTTTGTCCTTCTCCTTCGGCCACAAGGGGTTCCTCAATGGTTAGGATAAAGCCAACACCCATTCTTCTTATGGCTTGGGGAGGAATTTCATCACCTACATCACAAGTGCCACCTTGCTCCACTTGGGAGCCGTTATTCTCATCAAACTCCACGTTACATGTCTCCTCAATAAGTCCCGTGGATTTATTGAGGACACGGTAACCATGAGAGTTTGTAGCATAACCAACAAATATGCCCTCATAAGCTCTAGCCTCAAATTTAGACAACCGCACACCTTTCTTGAGAATAAAACACTTACACCCGAACACCCGGAAGTACTTGAGGTTGGGCTTGTTACCGGTGAGTATCATATGGAGTCTTGTTCAAGCCCTTGCGGAGGTAGAGCCGATTGGATGCATGACACACGGTGTTGATGGCTTCGGCCCAAAAGTTGTACGGAGACTTGAACTCCGCCATCATGGTCCTTGCCACATCCATCAACGCCCGGTTCTTCCTCTCCGCAACACTATTTTGTTGAGGGGTGTAAGGTGCGGAATATTGATGCTTGATCCCCTCATCACTAAGAAACTCATCCAAGGTGTAGTTCTTGAACTCAGTGCCGTTGTCACTTCTTATTGTCAAGATCTTTGCATTGTGTTTACTTTGTGCTTCATTTTCAAAGTCAATGACGGTTTGTTGGGTCTCGCTCTTCCTCTTGAAGAAATACACCCACGTGTACCTTGAGTAGTCATCCACAATCACCAAGCAATACTTCCTACCTCCAAGACTACCGAAGGATGGAGGCCCAAAGAGATCCATGTGAAGGAGCTCCAAAGGCCTTTTTGAATAATTGATAGTCGTGGGAGGGTGAGCCTTCTCATGTAGCTTTCCTTTGATATAGGCACTGCAAGCACGATCTTCAGCAAAAATAACATTCGTTAGTCCACGGACATGGTCCCCCTTGAGGAGACTTTGCAAAGATCTCATATTGACATGGGCTAAACGGCGATGCCAAAGCCATCCCACATCAACTTTAGCCATTAGGCATGTCGCGGTCTTAGTGGGTCGCTCCGAAAAGTTAATCACATAGAGACCGTTCTCGACAACAAAAGCTACTTTAAGAGTCTTGCTCCATAAGAGGGCCACGGTATCGATATCAAAGAAAGTGGCAAAGCCATGATAGCAAGTTGACGAACGGAAAGTAAATTGTATGCAAGGGACTCAACACGCATGACCTTCTCGATCGTGAGATCATGAGAGATGACCACCCTGCCAAGTCCCAATACCTTAGAAGATGAGGCGTCACCCCACTCGACATTGGTGGGCATAGATGGAACCTTGTGCACGTCCATCACCAAGTCCTTGCTTCCGGTCATATGATTTGTAGCTCCGCTATCAAGCAACCATGATCCCCCACCGGAAGCAAACACCTACAAGAGATCAATGCTTGGTTTTAGGTACCCATTTTGTAATGGGTCCTTTGATGTTAGTAACAAGGGTTTTTGGAACCCAAATAGACCATTCAATGTGTTCATGAAGATAACCAACAAATTTGGCATAAACATGCCCATCACTAGCATGGCATAACACATAAGAAGGGTTAAAATCGCTGGCTTTGTTGAGAGGGGTGACATTGCACTTCTTGACATTGTTCTTCTTCTTCTCCTAGGGGGCACTCTCTCCCTCCCTCACAAAGGTTTGCATGAGGGGAGGAGGTCGTTTGGTCTTGTCATTCTTCTTCTTGTTCTTGGAGTCGGGCACGTACCCAACCCCTTCCTTGGCCACACCTCCCTTTTGGTTGATCAAGAGATCGTTGAGGTTCTTCTTGCCTTGTATGCAAGTCGCAAGACCTCTCTCAAGTTGCTCCTTCAACTTAGCATTTTCCTCAACAAGATGTATATGCTCACAACACGGGTTAGTAGCATTTGCATTATCAATTAAAACCATATGAGGAAAAGTTGCTTTCTCCTTAGTTAGCTTCACTTGGAGTTGATCATGAGACTCCTTGAGACTAGCGCGAATACCCTTCAAGGCCTTGTGGGCCTTGTCAAGTATATCAAACTCCTCTTTGAGTCTAGCAAGATCAACCCCGAGTTTGGCCTTCTTGGAATTTAGCACACGAGAAACAATGAGGACATGATCATAATCTTTCTTTAACTTAGCATGATCAATGTTGTGTGACTCCTCAAGAGCCAAACGAAGACCATGCTCTTCCTCAAGAGCATTGGAAAGATCCGAAATCTCATCGGCATAGTCACGACTCTGCCCTTCCATCTTAGAGATGGTGTCTTCATGAGCCTCGATCATGTCATTGGCTTCACCAAGTTGTTCCAAGAGAGCAACAAAGTGCTTCTTGGATTTTCCCTTGAGTTTGCCCATAAAGGCCTCAAACTCGTTAGCCTCCACATTAGCTCCCTCAAGTTCATTAATGCTATCCGTCGGGGAAGGATGATTAATGATGGTAGTTTTGATGTTGGAGGTTACCTTGTTGGTGGCTTTAGCCATGAGGCACTTGGCGGTGATGCTCTCGTTGGGTGAGTCGAAGAGAGACACCCGTGATGTTGTTGCAATGGCAACGGAGGCCATGGCAACCGACTCACCATCTTCATCATTGTCATCATCCTCATTGTACTCTTCTTGCACAACCAAAGCCTTGGGAGGAGTCTTCTTGGTGAAGTTGTTCTTGTTGGGGAACGACTTGGCCTTGTCCTTTCGGATGAGCTTGCCACCATTGTCTTCCCTCTTCTCATACGGGCATTCCGCAACGAAATGACTCACGTACCCGCAATTGTAGCAAGTCCTTACACGTTGCTTGCCCCTTGTGCCACTCGAGTTGCTTTTGCTAAAGTTTGGCCTCGAGTTTTTCTTGCTCCAAAATTTCCTTGAAGCAAGTGCCATGTGTTCATGATATGCATACTTCGTATCTTCGGGGTTGCTCTCCTCTTCTTCCTCTTCTTCTTCTTCCAGGTGAGCTTGGCCTTCAATGCAAGGTTAGGCTTCTTTGCTCGTTGAGAACGGAGCACCGCATTGTCAGCGGTCTTGTCCAAAATGTTCATGGCCACAAACTCATCCAACACTTCGCTTGAGGTCAAAGTGTGGAAGTCCGGTCTTTGACGAATGATGGAGGACATGGCCTTGTGATAGGGCATCATTGCCTTGAGGAATTTTCGCTTGATCCAATTGTCATCCGTGTCCTTGCTCCCGTGATCTCGTAGTGAGAGCGCGAGTTTGGTTACTCTCCGATAAAGCTCACGAGGTTCTTCATCTTCTTTCATTGCAAACTCATCGGCCTCATCTTGTACCACTTCATAATTGGAGCGTTGAATGCTTGCGCTTCCCCGGTAGAGAGAGATAACACAATGCCATGCATCTTTGGCCAAGGCGAAGGGACGAAGATGAGGTAGGTCTTCGGGTGGAATTGCATCTTGAATGATGAAGAGAGCATTCTCATTGAATTGATTATCCGCGGCTTCTCGAGGAGTGAAGTTGCTTGGATCATGCGGATAAAAACCTTCTTCAATGATTCTTCAAAGGTAAGTGTTCACATGATTTAAATGACGTTTAAAGCGGTAAACCCAAGAATCAAAGTCCTCATTTTTCACAATCTTAGGGGGAGGACCGGCATGATTCAAATGAGTGGAAGGAACCGGTCCACCATAAACAAGTGGTGGTTCCACATGGGCAAAGATGCCGGTGCCATTATTACCACTAGAAGAAGGAGCCTTTTCACTACTAGCTTCTCCCTTGTCGGGAATAGCATCTGTCACCTTGTTGGCGGGGTCACCCACTTTCAACGGTGCGGTGGATAGTTTAAGCCCCTCAAGAAATTTAGTAAACATGCTTTCAACTTCGGTCGCCATGGAGGTTTTCAATGTCTCCAAGGCCACATTGAACTCCTCACGAGAGACCAAGGTTCCCCCATCACCCGTAGACGAGATCGGATTCACACCGGAGTGTTCCTCCACACCGTCTACGGTATCAACCATACTCTTTGGACGGTAAAGTCCTTAATAAAGAGACGAGGCTCTGATACCAATTGAAAGGATCGATATGGTTGACTAGAGGGGGGGTGAATAGGCAACTGACAACTTTCAGCTTTTCTTTAGCAATTTAAACTTTGCATCAAAGTAGGTTGTCTAGATATGCAACTAGGTGAGCAACCTATATGATGCAACACGGATAGGCACACAAGCAAGGAAGATATATGAAACAAATAAGCTTCCACAAGTAAAGGCACGAGATAACCAAGAGTGGAGACGGTGGAGACGAGGATGTGTTGCCGAAGTTCCTTCCCTTTGAAAGGAAGTACGTCTCCGTTGGAGCGGTGTGGAGGCACAATGCTCCCCAAGAAGCCACTAGGGCCACCGTAATCTCCTCACGCCCTCACACAATGCGAGATGCCGTGATTCCACTATTGGTGCCCTTGGAGGCGGCGACCGAACCTTTACAAACAAGGTTGGGGCAATCTCCACAACTCAATTGGAGGCTCCCAATGACACCACGAAGCTTCACCACAATGGACTATGGCTTCGCGGTGACCTCAACCGTCTAGGATGCTCAAACACCCAAGAGTAACAAGATCTGCAAGGGATTAGTGGGGGAATCAAAGAACTCTTGGTGGAAGTGTAGATCGGGGCCTTCTCAACCACTCCCGAGCAAATCAACAAGTTTGGGTGGCTAGGGAGTGAGATCGGGCGAAAAATGGAGCTTGGAGCAATAATGGAGCTTAGTGGTGGAAGAGATAAGTCAACGGGGAAGAAGGGGACCCCTTATATAGTGTGTGGAAAAGATCCAACCATTACCCACCAACCAGCCCGCGGCCAGCGGTACTACCGCGCCTGGCCAGCGGTACTACCGCAAGGCCGCGCGGTACTACTGCTTGCAACCAAGCGGTACTACCGCACGGTTATGCGGTACTACCGTACCGACCCACGGTACTGCCGCAACCCCAGCACAGAACCGATAAACAGACGCACAGGAGCTGGGGGCGGTACTTCCGCACGCGCGGTACTACCGCGCCCCCCATGCGGTACTACCGCGAGGCAAAAATCCTAGCCAGGGGAGAAGGGAAACTTCCGTGCCTACTTCCGCAAAGAAACGGAAGTAGCAAAAACCCGACACAGTAGTACTACCGAGGGGCGGTACTACTGCCTGACTGCATAGCGCGGTACTACCGCTCGGCGAACGCGGTACTACCGTGGGCACCTGCGGTACTACCGCGCTACCGCGCGGTAGCGCGGTACTACCGTGAATGCCCACGGTACTACCGTTGACCTGGGAGAAGTACTACCGCAACCAACAACGGTAGCCAGACAAGGCAGACAAGAAAATGGAGGAAGCTCCAAGGAAGAAGGAGGGGATAAGAAGGAGACGTGTACGTGATGATTCCACCCAAACCTTTCCAACGCGGACCCCCTCTTAATAGTACGGCTTTCCTACGACTCAAATCCACCAAAAAGAAACGTAGAAAAGACGCTATCTTCGTCAGTCTTCGAGGGGCACCCCGTCGTCTTGTGCCTAGCAAAGAAGTGTCTGGAATACTCATGGCACACGATTAGTCCGCAAATGCGTTGTCATCAATCACCACAACACTTAGGGATAAATATGTCCTTACAACGTTGGCTCATTCGTACTCCGTGTCCCAGACCGAAACATGGTTCCCCCCCACCCGCCTGATTCCCCATTCGTACTCCGCGGGTGCCAAAACTACCTCTCCACCAGCCGCGAAACCCCGACGTCCTCCGTCCGCCACCCCATCCCACCCATCAACCGCCGCCCTCCTCCATCATGCCGGAGCCGATACCCCGACGTCGTCGTCCACCGCAACCTCAACAGCAACGCCCTCCACGGCTAGTAGTTGAAGCCAAGGCCAAGCCGTCCGTACCCGAGCCAGTTCAACCACGCTGTCCTGCGCCTCACCGCTGCCGCTCCAACTTAGCCACCCTCCACCACACCGGAGCTGTTCCTGCTACGCCGTCCTTCGCTGCCTCGGATCTGCTTCCCCTCCGCCGACATACGGCCATGACAACACAGTCAACAATTTGGCCATGGGTTCGTCCAAGCCTGCACCCTCCAAAACATCGGTTTCCCCGGTAAAAAGAAGAAGATCGGCGCGACATGTGGAGGTGACCATACCCGCAACCGAAAAAGGTACTCCTCTTCCCTTATTCGTGCAAATCTTACGTCTCTGCTTGCACGGTATTCATCCCACAGAAGACACTAGTTGACCGCTTCTTCTTGATACTAGATGTTCCTAGTAACTCGCGATGCACAAGGTTTCTCCTCATATACTATTTCACCTTAGCTAGAGGTCCATCGCCCCCCTGAATTTCAATTTTTGGCCAGTTGATTCCCAATTAACGGAAGCATTCCCCGGTGTAACAGGTGCTAGTACGCCTATTACGCCGGGGAAGCAGCGCCTTGGTGTTTATCTTAGGGGCGTGTGCGGCCTAGAGCTACTGGCGCCTGATCTGGAGGTCGGGCGGGATTAAAGGGATGGCCTGGGGGCGCTGCCAAGCACGGCGGTGGTGTGAGGTCGATGGGAGGGCGGGGCGACGGAGGCAGGGGTCTGGGCCGGTGGTCGCTGGCGGTTCGAGAAAGACCGTCAACAGTGACTGGCGGGAGGTAGACGAAGGCCATCTGCCTGTTCCTTATAGATCGGACGGTTCATTAAAAAAATCGACTGGCCTATTTATTTTCAGTCGACTGTTATCTTAGATATGACCACATGTGGTGGTGTGCTGGAGGAGTACCTGCATTCCCTGTGCTCATATATTACAAAATCATACGGAGTAGAATCTAATTTTGTTTGCCATGCAATGTTGTAGAGCTATCATATGTCTCCTGCCATTTATTTTCCAGCCACCTGCTATCTGCTACTTTTACAGTGCACTAGTTCTGCACACACTTCACCCTTACTCTCACTATTGTGTTTTTATGCAAGGGTATTTCAGACTCTGCTACCATGAGAGAAGTCAAAAAGAAAAGAGAGAAGTCGCTCCAGCTTCGTATGCGGGTAGGCAATACATGTTACAACGCTATAAAGGGTGCAGTGTCAGCATATGGAGACGGTAAACGTAGCTCTGGAGTTGATGACGTCGCTCACAATGAACCACCATCCCAGGTGCTTTCTTTAACTTCACGGTGTCATATGTGGTTGCATGTTCCATATGGTGTCTAGCTTGTATTCGAAAGGCCGAAGTCGGTAAGATAAGGAAATATATTTTTTAACATGAACCACCATCCCGTGAGCACCAGAAGACAAATAGCTAGTCAGGGCACTGGCCGAGCCAGTGACAAGCCCAGCAAAGATAGGAATCACCTGGAAGCCAACTAAAAAGCTGCGATGGTGGCGAAGCAGCCCGCCTCCCACCAGGCTCTCAGGTCCTAGATGATCATGCTCACCACTCCAGCCGGATGTCTAGCTTGTATTGCTTCCAATTTGGTTAAATTGCATCTGCTTAGCTTACACATTATACCTTTGAATATGACATGCCTTTCTGTTTTTTGGTACATACTAGTGCATCTGTGTATTAACCATGTTCTTACATCAAACTAATGTTCTTGTGTATCCCTCATCAATCACTTATGACGAGGCAGTCAGGCAAGGGGACTACTCCTCATTTAAAGAATGCAGCGTCAGCCTCCCGACATGATTCTCAAGAAACAGAAATGCTAGATGAAGATAGTGAACGTAGATCTGTAGTTGATTACAGCATTTCCCCTACACTAGCATCGCAGGTGCTTGCTCTAACTGGGCAGCGTGATATGTGGTTGCATGTTGCATATGGTGTCTAGATTGTAATTCTTCCAATCTGGTTAAACTGCATGTGCTAGTCTTCTTAGCTTATACATTATACCTGTTAATGTGACATGTATTCATGTATTTAGTACATAGTACATCTGTCTATTAAGCATGTCCTTACATAAAACTATTGTTTTTTTGTATCCCGCATCAATCAACATGACGAGACACCTTTAGTATATGCAGTGCGATATTAGTTGCATCTTTCATATGATTTATAGCATGCGCTGCTTCTAATTTGTTGAAATTCCATTTATGATGGGATGCTTTTAACTTGGCAGAGTCATATTGGTTGCATCTTTCATGTGGTGTCTAGCTTGCATTGCTTCTTATTTGCTGGAATGGTTTCTGCTTAGTTTACACAAACAGTTGTGAACATGCCATGCCGTCCTGTTTTTCGTACATATTCCATCCCGGTATCATGTGTTTGCCTTACATCAAAGTAGTGATTGTCATTATCATGCATGAATGAGTTCTGAAGAGAGAATATTATTGCTTTTTCTTGTCGATTTTACTTGACAATTCAAAATCAATAAAGCGGAAGGAAGTTAGCAAGGCAGCGGATAAAGGTGCTCCTTCCGAACGGAGGGCCTTTACAGTTTCTACTCCTCCACACCCCCGAGATGATTTCCAAGACAACACATGCATAGACACTCAACAAAGTTGTGTTTATGATGAGCACGTCTCCCCTAGTGCAGCATAACCGGTGCTCCCTCTAACTTGGCACTGTTATATGTGGTTGAATGTTATGTGTGATGTCTAGCTTGTATTGCTTCTAATTTTGTTGAATTCCATCTGCTTACTTTACACATTATACTTGAATGAGACACGTGTTCCTATTTCTAGAACATACAATATCTGTTTATCACACCATGTTCTTACATCAAATTACTACTGGTGTGTAACCTGCAACAATCACTTATCATAAGACACGTTTGACTTTGGAGTGTGATATAGGTTACATCTCACATTCTTTTCTAGCTTGTACTACTAATTTGTTGAAATGACACTTATGACAAGACATTAACTTGGTAGAGTGATATTCGTTGCATCTTTCATATGGTGTCTAGCTTTCATTGCTTCTAATTTGATGAAATGCCTTCTCCTTAGTTTACACATCATAAGCTGTGAATATGCAATGGCACTAATGACGAGAGACCTCTAACATGGTAGTGTGATGTTGTTTGCATCTTACATATGATTTATTTCCTGTACTGCTTCACATTTGTTTAAACGCCATTTATGATGAGACACTGTTAACTTGGTAGAGCGATATTTGTAGCATCTTTCATATGGTGTCTACCTTCCATTGCATTGCTTCTAATTTGGTGAAATGTCTTCTTCTTAGTTTACACATCATAGTTCTGGTTATCTCTTTCGTCCTGTTTTTCATGCATATTACATCCTCCTATCATGTGGTTGTCTAACATCAAAGTTCAGTTCGTCTGCATCACGCATCAATTTGTTCTGAAGAACTAAATTGTTATTCATTTTTCTTGTCGGCTTGACTTAACATGACACAGAGAAAGAGGAAGAAACACAGAATGGCAGGGAATGAGAAGCGGATGAATCCTGCAGATTCTGCTGGTACTGATGGTGCAATAGAAGGTCAAAGTCCAGCGGAAAATTCTACAAACATGGCATCCCATGCTACACGAGTTGCAAAAAAAGCCAAACAGAAACAAATAGCTGCCACCAAACAAGCAAAGACAGCCCTAGTTCTTGCAACACCTACCATAGTACTACTAGCTGCACGACTTACTCATGCGTCAACTGAGCTACCAGCACGTTCCCAAGCTCCCTTGACACCTGACACTACTTCCCAAGCACTCTTGACACGAGATGAGCTGGCAATATCAGATGAACCTTGTGAGCTTCAATAGCAAGAAGGTAGTTGCTGGAGTCAACTTACAGTTGGATGCTTCTTTATATGTAGTCTCACAGTTTGATGTACACTAACACTTCCTATGTTCGTTGTTGGACTAGCACCTAGGCGCAAGAGGAAACAAACATCAGGTATAATGCTCGATAGGTTAACTAAATCTAGAGGAGGAAGAATGGAGATCCGTTTTGAGGCAGGTTTAAAAAGGCCACATGATGCTACAAAGTCAGCCAAGTTAGTATCAGAGGCAGTGGTTGCCGTTAGGTGTCATGTACGTATCCTCCCAACATGGATTCAGTACAGGAATGACAAAGACGAAACCCAGTTCAACACCTTCCTCAACCATTTATCTATAAGTATGGTTATGTATGGAAACTAGTAATATCGTCTTGCTCTGTCCCATACTTTCTAGGTTGCTGATAATGAGACTCCCATAATTTTCAACAGATGAGGTTCAAGTTGGATAGCCAAGATGATGCAACCAGACAAGCTTGCACCCATGTTTTCAAGTCTGCTCCGCGACAGTATCGGTATAACTTGAGGAAAACTCACTTTGAAGGAAAGGCTAACAGTGAACTTTCCCAAACATCTCCAGTGGAAAATATATCGGATGAAGACTGGAGGGGCCTTGTTAAACACTGGTCTGATCCGAAGTATCAGGTACATTATATATATGTGATCAGATCACATGTTGAAGTCCTATTTATGCATGTGCCACACAAATCTATCTTCTTGTAGGTGAACTGTTCAAAGAACAAGGCCAACCGTATGAAAGTGAAATTCCAACAGACGACAGGATCTCTTAGCTATATTGCACACTGCGAGGCTCTTGTAATTAGTTGTTGTTTCACTCTTTTTGATGTACCATATTATCAGATCTATATTGACTTGTTCGAAATGCAGAGGAAAGCCCGCAAGGACCAAAAAGTACCTGAACCAAATGTTGTGGAAATCTTCAAGGACTGTCGCACCAGCAAGAAGAAGGGCATGACTACACCAGTCAAAGCTGCTGTTATAAGTCCTTAATCCTCATGCCTTTTAACTACTACTTACTCTGACTTGTGCCTTGAACTGCATGGTTTGCAGCCAATGTCTATTACTTTTTTCAATTTTATACACAATTGTCTTAGCGTATCATTGCACCTTACAAGGTTTAAAAGAGAGGAGTGATGTTCCTTTGATCTTGACCCGTAATCTAGTGCCGTGCTGGACTTGCCCACACAACGTTACAATTGCCTGTTTTTCTGTTCTCAGTTGCTTTGTGATATGAATGATGTCATACTATGCTTACCATATTATAAACTTCATTTCTTTATCCTTAGCCCTCAATACAATGTGAAGAAATAGACAATACATTAGCGATGGTACATGGTCATATGTTTGGAACCTGGTTTTATTATGTACTTTGCAATGAAATACAACTAATATTTTACATGGGTTCACCAGAATAAGTTCTGTATATAGACCAAAGCTATTTTGTTTGGTTTTGCTGCCTCCTTAATATCTTCTGTTCTGGTACTACTAATGTAAAACCTCAACTTTTCAGCGAGCTATGGAAAAAATGGTGGAACCGCCACCTTCTGAAGGTGGCGAGGCAACTATAACCGCAATCTTAGCTCTTGCTGCAGTGGGTCAGTACCTGTCCACTAACAGTGCCAAAAG
Organism: Triticum dicoccoides; assembly: GCF_002162155.2. Lineage (NCBI taxonomy): Eukaryota > Viridiplantae > Streptophyta > Magnoliopsida > Poales > Poaceae > Triticum > Triticum dicoccoides. The sequence continues at coordinate 302,859,994 of NC_041380.1, read as the reverse complement.
CACGTTCCTGCGTAATACTGGGTTGGTTGTTAAGGCAATATCATCCAAACTGCCTCATGATCAAGATATGCAAGCTCAAAGCAATGTTGTATCTGCGCTCCAGACACAACTCCATTCCCTAACAGAGACCCTTTGTGAAACAAGGAGATATATTGCTCAATGTCATCAAGATATGCATGGTTTTGAAACCAGACTATCAGACATTTTCTATGTTGTTCAGGAGCCTAGGGGAAATGAAGGTGAGGGTTATGGCGCTCCATCGGACAATACATCATGAAAACGTAACAGTCAGGTCAAATGAACTGAGCTTCTGAACTTATGGTGGTGCATTTATCTGCTAGATGTTAAGTTTTATGCCAACCTTCCTTTTGTTATATAGTTGTAATTTTGTTTTGGTGCGATACAAAATTTATTCTTAACATGCAGCCGCCGGCTGAAGAAAACAGCAAGCCATTTTTGTATAGTGTAGGGTGTTCCCTATATTTGCACTGGTGGCGATCTTTGATGTCGAGTGGATGTAATCTATGCAATCGCCTTAATAGCCTAGCGTTAGTTACGGCCTTATTTATTTCCTAGTCTTCTTTTTCCCTGGTTTGCTAGTGGCCGCAACTACCATGGGCCATATACGGGCCGTAGGATCCATGGGTCTCCTACGGGCCGTCGATAAATGGGCCTGTAATCGGTGGGCCTTAGGCCGTCGGATAAATGGGTCTACATGGGCCGTAATCGGGCGTAATTGGTATCGGCCCAGCACGATAACAGGCCGTTAACAGGCCGTAGGACAACAAAGGCTTAATTCTGTCATAGGCATAACGGGTCATTAATGGGCCAGAATATAGGACAGGCTGGAAACGGCGCAATGGGTTAACAGGCCAGAAACGGGCCGACTCTTGCCATGGGCCAAATTTGGCCCATTAGGGTAACACGCCAGTAACGGGCCGACTCTTGCCATGGGCCGAATTTGTCCCATTAGGTGAACAGGCCAGTAACGGGCCGACTCTTGCCATGGGCCGAATTTGGCCCATTAGGGGAACAGGCCAGTAACGGGTCGGAAGTATTCGAGGGCCGAAAAGGAGCCCAAGAACGTATGGGCCGTCAATAGGCCGAAAGCTAACACGGGCTGGAAACGGCCCATGTAAATCACGGGCCGTTAACGGGTATAAAGAAAATTATTGTTCATTATGGGCTAGAGTCACCGTGGGCCTGTAAAGGGCCGAAAGATACGAAGGCCTCATATGGGCCGAAAGACGTCGTGGGCCATACATGGGCCGAAAGTGAAATGGGCTGGTGTTATATTCGACGGCCCACATGACGTTGTTGGGCCGATTTCCTTTAGGGCCTAACGGGTCGTGAGTTAACGGGCCATAAAATGGGCTATTTGCGAAGAGACCGTTAACAGGCTTTTCATGGGCTAGCCCGTTAACTTTTGACCAAGTCAAACGGGCTGGCTTTGTAAGCTAAATGGGCCAGTGGTGGGCCGTGACACGTGTCGACATATCATAGGCGCCTATCTGACCCACTAACGAGCTGACACGTGTTTCGTCCGGCCAATAAGAATTTTACATGTGCAAATTTCCCATTGGTCGGGGCTGTTAACGGGTTATCGGATCCAAAACCCGACCCGATAGCTTATCGGCGTTCCGTTACGGTGGATGCCACGTGTTGGTCACCCTTGACGAAAGCACTTCTGTGACGTGTGATTTATCGTCATGGAAGTGGACACTTCTGTGATGATAATTTTGGTAATGTCATGGAACACTTCTATGACAGCACAGGTATGACTATCTTGATTCTGTCATAAATTTGTCATGGATGTACATGCATGACAAAAAAATGACCTACTATGACAAACACGTATCATCACGAAAGTGTATATTTTTTTATAGTGAAGCCCGACGTCGCCGAGCGCTTCACGCTGGGGGTCCTGCGTTATCCAGTGACCATCCACGTGACACGCTCCACGGACTTCCATCTGCCTGCTCCAACGCCGCCACCGCCGCCCCCCTCTGACGATGGCAACCCCTTCGACGTGCCCCCGTCGCCGCGGTGCCCCGCCGCCTGGCCGCGTCACTACGACTTTCCATGTCGGCCCGAAAGCTCTGGTGATGCGCGCCGTCCCCGCCCTGGCCCTGACAACTCTAGCGTTGGTCCGCGTTCTCGTTAGCGGCGCCACCCACGCCTCCTCCCTCCGACTGGCACGGGATCCTTTGAGCCCACCCGCTGCATGCTGACGCTCCTCCCCGGGCCCATGCAAAAAGCCGCCTTGACCACCGCTCGGGCAGCGCGACCCGGTCTCTCGCCCCGGCTGTGCCCGCGCGGCCCACCCCCATACTGCTGCTGCTCACATACTGGCCCCACCAAGATTTGGATGGATATTCCTCCCTTGGCCGCATAGCTTGCAAGACTTCCCTGGCCCCACCCTCGCTCCATGATAAGGCGGATGCTGGCCCGGGCCAGGCCTCCCCGACCAACGGGCGGTCAGCGGATCAGGAGAGCGTGATTCCCGAGGCTTCCTCTTGCATGATAGCCCCGCTTTCCCCCTGGTGCCGCATTGTCGCCGACCCCACCATCCCCCGCTACATGCACGCGCTCTCCCAGCCAGCTCTCTGCTGCGGCCACCCCCTTCCTGCTAGGTGTCCAAGCCCTACTCGCCCCAGCCTTGCTGGACCATGCAGGCACACTTCAGCTACTCCCGACGATTGCACTCTGCAGGATACCCTTGGGATCCAACGCCGCGACGCGCTGGTTCTTCCCACTCCTGGACCCAAGAGGAAGAGAAAGGAGCTCCCGCCCAACTTTACCCCGAGAAGGAGTCACCGGATTGCAAAGAATGGCCGTGGACTGGACTCTGAAGCAAAGGCCAAGAGGGTGCTCCTACTTCGGCTCGGCCTTGTCCGCGATGGCGAGCCTATATCCTCCGCTGCCATGGAGCGATACGGCAAGCTCTTTGAGCAGCCCCTTGCAGAGGACGTTGTCCGGGCCTTTGCGGATTACTACGGCTGGCACATCCCCGTCGGCACCTTGGCCGGCAACACCCCCTCGGCGGCGCGCGGCATTGCCGCGAACTAGCTCCGCTCCGCCGCTACCCACGGACCCCTCTCCTTCATATGGATTGTAATCTTAAGATTGTTTTCTGGAACGTCTGCAGTCTCAACTGCAGGGCCAAATGGTAACGCCATGCGCTCCGTTATTGCTTCGTTTTCTCCCACCATCGTGTGTCTCCAAGAGACCAAGCTCGACTCGGTCTCCTTGCCGCTCGTCATCGATACCCTTGGCCCCTGCTTTGCTGACTTCTTCTCCCTACCAGATACTAGCACCCGTGGCGGAATTCTACTCGCTTGGAACCGTAACGAGATCTCCATCTCTAGCCCTTACATTGGGCAACACCACATCACTGCCCTTGTCTCTACCATCACCGGTGTGCACCCTTGGTGGATCTCTGGTATGTATGGCCCGCAAGAGGATGATGAGAAGATTCTATTCCTCCAAGATTTACAGGAGACTCGGGAGTCTTATGCCGGCCCTTGGCTGCTTAGCCGTGATTTCAGCCTCGTTTCTTCCGTTGAAGATAAGAGCAATGGGCCCATCAATAGACACACCTCGAGCCGCTACCGCGGGTTCATCGCGGACATGGAGCTTCGGGGTGTATACATGCATGGCCGCCGCTACACTTGGTCCAACGAACGAGACTCTCCAACCCTTGTGCGCAACGACAGATTCCTCTACACTTCCAACCAGGACACCTCACAGCCTCACGCTCACCTTCAGTGCCTTGCCACAATTGTCTCCGATCACTGCCAGCTGTTCCTAGACTGTTCCCCGCTCCAAGTAGGCCCTAAACGATTCCACTTCGAGCGATTCTAGATCAAACTCGACGGCTTCTAGGAGATGGTGGCGGATGACTGGGCCGGCGTCCATGACCCAGACCACTTTTGGCATGTTTACCTCCGCCTCAAGCACACCGCGCGCCGCCTCCAGAGCTGGGGTGCGCGTACCATCGGTCATGTTTCACTTCAGCTCTTGATCGCGTGCGAGCTCATGGCTCGGCTGGATGCGGCGCAAGACTACCGTCCTCTCTCCCCCTCGGAAACCTGGCTGCGCAGAAATCTCAAGCGCGCGTATCTGGGGCTGGCCTCACTAGAGAGGTCCATTGCCCGTGAGCAGGTCAGGTTCAGCTGGCTCAAGGAGGGCCAAACCAACACTATGTTTCTGAAGATGCACGCAGCCAACATGCATCACAAAAACCACATCTTCTCTCTGCGGCTTGATAACACAACTGTCCACGACGAGCAAGGCATGGCAGAAGCTCCATTCCACCACTTCTCCTCCCTCTTTGGGTCATACTCACCTCGGGAATTCTCCATCAACCTTGACCAGATTGACGACCGAGCCTTTGATTTGGGCGATCTTGAGCACCCATTCACAGAAGATGAAATCCTCAAAGCAATGCGGGCGCTCCCCTGTGGCAAAGCTCCGGGCCCCGATGGCTTCACCGCGGAATTCCTCGTTGCCTGCTGGGACATGATCAAGGCCGACATCTGCGAGGTGTTCGACAATTTTTACTGCATGAACGGGCGCAGCCTGCAGCGTCTCAATGAGGCCCTCATCACCCTCCTGCCGAAAAAACAAGATGCCTCCGCCCTCTCGGACTACCGGCCCATCAGCTTGATCCACCTAATTGCCAAGTTCATCGCCAAAGTCCTCTCGCTTCGACTCGCTCCTCGTCTGAGCCAGCTCGTGTCCACTAACAAGAGCGCATTCATCGCCGGCCGCTATGTTCACGACAACTTCATGCTTGTCCAACAGACCGCTCGCCAGCTGCACAACTTGCGGGTGCCTAGGGTGCTCCTCAAGCTCGACATAGCGCGCACTTTTGACACGGTGAAAGGACCACGATGTTGCCTAGAGGGGGTTGAATAGGCGTTTTAAAATCTTTTACGGATTTGGCTATATCCTAATGCGGAAATAAACTAAGCGGATACTTTTCAAGCACAAATCCTAAATATACTAGGCTAACTAAGTGCACCAAAAACTTAGGATAAACAAGATGAGAACAGCAAGGATATGAGTAAGCACAAGTAAGTCACACAAACTTACTCAATGCATATCACGAGATATGGAAATGAATAATACACACAACCACAAGTAAGCAATAAAAGCTTACACAAATTGTATCACAATATATCGAATTGAATGATACAAGCAAACTCAAGTAAGCACTACAAGCTTACACAAGTTATGTCACAAGATATGGAAATGAATGTTACAAGCTAGCAATTCACACTAAGCATAAGATAGAACAATAGTAGAAAGTATGAATTGCGAATATAAAGTGTAGGCCTAAATAATCTCTTCAAGGGAATGGTCAACACAATATAATGAGGACAGCAAGATATAGTGAATGCACGGTCAAGGGACCAAAGTAAACCACAAGTAAGGAGTTAGGGTTAGGGATAACCAAAGTCACGAAGACGAGGATGTATCCCGATGTTCACTTCCTTGGAGGGAAGCTAGTCACCGTTAGAGAGGTCGATGTTACCACGAAGGCACACCAACGCCATGAAGGCTCACCCTATTCTCCTTGAGATATCACCACGAAGGCGATTCTCATCCACTAGTGGTAGACCTTGAGGCGGCCTCCAAACCTTCACAAACTTTCCGGGGGACAAATCACAAGTTGATTCCTCACCGGAGCACTCCTACCGCCTAGGAGTCTCCAACCTCCGAGAGTAACAAGAACAAAGGGGAAATGCTCAAGACTTGCTCAAATCATGAATTCCTTTGGTCAAGAGAGGGAGAGGGAGTGGATCTATCACTTGATTGGAAAAACTCTCAAGAACTCTCAGGAATCTCTCCGTGATCTAAGATTTGGTGTAGGAGAAATGAGAGGGAGCCACTTGTGTTCTCGGGGCGATTTGGGATCAAGTGGTCAACCCTCTACTGTATTAGTAGAGGGATATATATAGAGGGCCTAGAAAACTAGCCGTTTGTGAGTAAGTGATAGCGTCGGGCTGGACATCCGGGCAAGTGCCGGACATCCGGCGGGCACAACCAACATATGAAAAAAGGTTCTGGAATTTTCGGGCCGGATTTCCGGGAGGATCCCGGACATCCGGGGCGACCCGGAAGCCCGGACATTCGGTCAAGTCCCGGATGTCCGGCCATTAAAAAAACAGGAGGAACCCCAAAACTGAAACATGCATAACTTTCACATACGGACTCCGATTTTGATGATCTTGGGCTTGTTCTGAAGCTATGGAAAAGCTCTAGGTCCTCACATAGACAACCACCCAAGATAATCCAAAATTGAGGGTGCAAAGCATGCAAGGGTTATACATATACTTTGGGGAACCTAGTTGGCTTTGGATTTTCTTTTGAGATATGTAGGCATATTGTATTTGTATTGGATAGGAGTGAAATATGCCTATGTTGGAATATGATGTGAGAAGAATAGAAATAGATGATGTTGACTTGAGCAAATCCATCACTTACCCCTTTTATCCCCTCTTAATAGCGCGGGATCCCTATAACCCAAGAATCATAAAAGAACTATACTAGATAGCTACCGGAAACTCATTCTTGAGCATATATCCTTTTCGATGGTCATCGATCCTCACATCTAAAGCCAAAGGAACTAATACCTTTGACTAGCGCCTTTCACTTGAGCTTTATATTGATGTTTCTTCATGGCTCAAGTTGAAGGCAAGACATTGGAGAAGTCTTCAAGTAGCTCCCCCATGCACAATGTGGAAAGCTTTGCTTTGCATTCATCTTTACTTGTCCATCAGCATTAATTACTTGATGACATACTTTGATGAGCATCAAGCTTTCTTATAAGCACCAAGCTCATGAGAATTACCTAACCCACATAACATAAACAACACATAGTACGGGTTAGTACACAAAGCGCAATCAATAAATTCTTACCATACCACAAGATCTCATGTGGCACATGATATGCGCTTGTGTGTTGACCATCTTAGAGGTCAATCTTTGATCTTTATCTTGGTCAACATTTATCTTTGCTCCATGATTAATATTGATGTCTTGAAGGCCCTATTGATATCTTCACTATGCTTCATTTCTTCAAGACATAATAACCAATATCTCAATTCACCATGACCATATCAAGTTTCTCCTTGAATATCATATTGGACATCATTTTCTCGTTCTCATGCTCAGGGCCGGCCCTGGGGAGGGGCAGGGGGCGGCCGCCACGAGCCCCCAAAATCGAGGGGGCCCTCCCCGGTGTACACACACGTAGGAAGCAGCAGCGAGTCAGGGTCTCAGGGAGGATGAGTCAGCGGTCGATTCATTTCATTTAGTACGTAGATAGACATAGAGAAAAAAGGAACTGATTGATCCCTTTCTATTCGTTCGATTTAGTACGTGCACGGTCTAAAAAGGAATTAATTGATCCTTTCCCGATTGGTTTCTAGGTTAATACGTGCATGTCAAAAAAATGATTGATTCCTTCCTATTCCATCACACACATTCATGCAGCGATTCACAATTTCCCACCGGCCGCCGAAGCTTTGTTTCTTGTAGGATCACGACTGTGCGCTCGGCGCCCCCTTTTCCCTTTTCTCCTAAAAAACGAATTTTCATTGCTACTCATATTGTTCTCCATCCATCAACGATCTGACCCTCTAAGTCAGGTGCGTCCGCCGATTTCATATTGGAGTAGCCAGGGAGGATGAGTAATTCAGTCAGGTGCGTCCGCCGATTTCATTTTCTCGGCGGTCGGTGCAACCTCGCTTTGCTCTCCATCCATCAACGATCCAACCCTCTAAGGTAATATCTTGTATTCATATTGTTGTTCCTAGTTTACTAGATGAACAGCCCGCACATTGGCACTTTACAACAATTGTCAATTAATGTAATTTTTTCCTTTATTTTTCAGCATTGTGTCTGATCATGTCGTCCAGAAGAAAGTATACATCTGGTAGCGATAAAGGAAAAGGAAGAAGGTGTGGATGACTTGGTACAATTACAACATGGAAATATTCATGGCAAAAGTGCTTGTCAAGAAGAAATCCTAGAAGCTGAGAAGGCTTTCGAAGTTAAATATTTATTTTGTTTTGGTTGATATGACACTCACTTCTTTGAAAGGTAAATTTAAGAAACTCATGTTGTTTAAAGATATGTTTGGATTATTATTGGGCTTGGGCACCCTGAAGCCATTAAATGAATTAAACCTCAAGACTATTGCACAAAATTTGTTCAAACTTTTTCTATTTATGGTTCATGAGATGTAGAGGTATATGATCTTATTTTTTAATTAAAGATTATGATATTCACTTTGCAAGATGATGTACCATCTGCCATGGATATTTTCGAGCATGTCAATGAGATGATTTTTATCCTAATATCTCCATTCCTTGTCGCATCTTATTTACCACGCCAGGGTTTTCAAAGTTGAAATGACTAAAGAACTATTTGAGATAAACAATGGATCATAGAGGTTAATTAAATAGTTTGGTAACACTATGCGTCGAGAAGAAAGAATTGGATGATATTGACATTGACCCCATCATAATTGACTTTGAAATGTTAGAAGAAAAATTTAAGGTAATATGTATAAATTATTTGAGATGCATACTTTTTTTCATGCATTTAAGTGTTATTGATAATATTTTCTATACATGTATATTCATTTTTATTGTTATGAAATCTATATTAAGGGCCCCGAATTTTAGTCTCGCCCCGGGCCCCCAAAATCTTAGGACCGGCCCTGCTCATGCTCCAACATAGTATCTTGAGAGGCACAATGAATTCTTCACTTGAATTACTTGCTTCAAGACATAATAATCCATGACTCAACATATGAGCTCATATTGATCCTATCTTCAAGCATATGTAGAATTCTTCTCTTTAATCATTCTCCCAATATCTTGATCCATCATGGTTCAACCCATAAGCCTTGATGCATGCACAACAATATGTATATGGCATTCATTTCAAATCCATTCTATATCCTTCTTGCATCACCATGGAAGAAACATCCTTTAGTTCATCCAATATTCTTCATGCATTGGAAATGGAACTTTCCTTCAAATGTATAACTCAATGCAAACATTAGTCCATTGGGATTGTCATCAATTACCAAAACCACACATGGGGACTACATGTACTTTCAATCTCCCCCATTTTGGTAATTGATGACAATCTCAACAAGAGGGTTTATATAATGAATTTTAACACAAGTATGCAATTTATCGGAGGATAAATTGTATACTTGAGATAGTATTGATAGAATCAAGTGTCACAAAGATACTTGAGTTTATCAGGCTTAGTGTTCTAACATTGAAACTCTCAACAAGAGGGTTTATATAATGAATTTTAACACAAGCATGCAATTTACCGGAGGATAAATTGTATACTTGAGATAGTATTGATAGAATCAAGTGTCACAAAGATACTTGAGTTTATCAGGCTTAGTGTACTAACATCGAAACACTACACAAGTATTTGATGTTAGTGGAACCACAATATATAGAGCAAGCTCCCCCACAATATATTCATGTGTGAATGAACTTTGGATTTCCTTGCATATATTGGTTGGCATACACTAGGTGGAGTGTTCTCTATATATTCATTCATGAAACAAACATATATAACCAGGGTAGATAAGCATGAGTGACAACAAGCACTTACAAAAATACTTATCTTAAACCCTCTAAACTTCTCCCCCATTGTCCACAAATGCCAAAATGGATGCAAAAACCTAGAGGACTAATATAGTATGAGTTCCTCCTTAATGTGTGCATATCGCAAAAATGTGAGTGAAATCAAATGCACATATTCAATGATGAAAAATTTGAGGAGCTCAACCCATATTTAGGATCTAGAATGCAACAAGATACTATGATATGAAAATAAGATTAAACATGGAAGGAAAACATTCAAAAGATCCAAAGAACATATTTTGGACAAGATAAAATAGGAATATCCAATGTGATCATCATGTCAAGTATGGTCCAAAATACATCCAAAACACATGAGTGCGCAAGGATATATGCAATGCATATAAGCACTCACGACGCAACCTCTTACCGAAGCCACACCACACAAAGTGGATGGCAAGGAATAAATGATATCAAGGAAATATATGGACTTTCTTATGTATAAAACTTTCTAGGTGGCCAATAATAATCATGATATGTATCCACAAACAAACCCGTATACACAAAAAAGGTTGTAATTGATAAGAACATGATATCCACGGGTGAACCCACTATTATACAACTTTGAGCCTAGCATAAGAGCAAGGCACATGGCACAAAGTATTAATAAATTGATCTCATTTGCATAACACAAAGTGACACAAGAAATCAAAAGATCTGACGAGCCAGAAGGATAAAAGAATATTATGATTTAAGCAAAGGAGTGTTCTAAGGAAAATAGAGAAGCTCCCCATGATTTGTGCATTATTTAGATTTTTTTAATTTGGATATAAGTCCACAAAATAGGATCATCATTCACCCAAAATCAATACGAACACAAAGAAATTGCAAGCAAGCATAGGTAACAAAAGAAGCCTAGCAATTGCAACAAACATATAGTTGAGCAACATGTAAATGAGGCAACCTAATAATAGACATAACCAAAACGATGTGTGTGAGTCACGTCAAAGCACTTGAGAAGACTAATATAAGGATGAGAATTAAGCATCAACATAGTCTTGAGTAAATGAGATTCAAGGTTCCAGACATGTCCTTCCCACATGCACGAACTTAAGCAAGTGACACACACATCAAGCAAATGGGTTTCACAAGCTCACTAATAGCAAATTAAAAATCAAAGCTTGTGACAACCCATGGTGAAGATAGGAAATAATAGGCTTGTCAAGACAAGCACGAGGACAACAAACTTCACCAAACATGAGTGGACTAAAATGCAAAGCAACAATTGGAGTATCTTTAATCAAACGATTTTCCGAATATGATTTTGAAGATAACCATGGGAAAACCCGCACAAGAATGCCATATATAAACAAGGCATTGCATGCCACAGAGATATAAGATAATCTCAAATATATTATAGGTGGCATCCCATAATTGTTCACATTTAGCAAGGATTGTGATATGCACAAATCATATCACTCCCCCATAATGTGGTGATCCATTAATATCTCAAAAGAGCCCAATAAGATGCAACTAAAATGCAATGAAGGCTCGAGACTACACACACAAATATATGACGTGCATTGCAACCTACACATGCTAGATAACACAAATCAAACATATTAGGAGACACAACATATACAAACATATGCTAGGTACAAAACCTAAACATGCATGGGGCTAGTAACTTTCAATGTACACAATATAAATACAAGTTACCACCACAAGGAGCATTGGAATCACAAATATGATGATAATTCATTTGACTTGGTTTGAACCATAATGAATGGTGAGAATCATTTTTCTTCATGAACTAGCCAAGTCTCCAATGCCCTCCACACACCTATTGATCAAGTTTGAGCTCGATGGTCCCCAACCACGTTGGGTCCTAAGAAGTTAGTAACAATAGGCTTGGCAACCCAAATGGTATTATCCACTTTCAAACCACTTTGGGCACCAACATACTTGGCAAACATATTACCATCAATATCCTTCCTAAGTGAATAATGATCATTGATAATTGGAGGCTTAGAGATGTTACCGTTGGGACATGATGAAGCTATGTGTCCCTTCTTACGGCAAATATAGCAACATGTACTCCCCCTTCTCTTCTTCTTTACTTTCTCAACTTTGGGAAGTAATAACATGTTTCATCATGGATAGTGGCCGTTCCTCAACTTGAGGTTGAACTTGAGATTGATCTTGAAGCCGCTTCCCATGTAGCTTCCCTTTATAAGCCTTTTTCTTCAATGGACAAGATCTCACGTGATGTCCAACCTTTTTGCACTTAAAGCAAGAAATGTTGGACTCGTTCTTGGCTTGGTCTTGCCCCCTTTTCTTGTTCATGGATTTCTTCTTGTTGGAGTGAAAACTATGTCCATCATCGCACTTTTCCAAGTCTTTCTTCAAACTAGTAACTTGGGCCTTGAGCTCATTAATTTCCTCTAAATGGTTAGTTTCAAGACTAGAAACAAGAGGACTAGTGGAAGTAGAAACTTCATGGTTAGAGCAACAAGACAAGGTAAGAAATTCATCATGAGGTGTATCAATATCATGTAGAGAGGAATTGCAAGGACTAGCACATGGAAATAAGGCATTTTGAGTAGAAGATGTGCTAATATCCACATGAGACTCACACGATTTTACCTTCGTGAACATAGCCTCATGAGCTAACTTTAGCCCATCATGAGAGATTAGAAGATCCTCATGAGTGCCCGAGAGCTTTTCATAACTTTCTTCCAATTTCCCATAATTGCTAGTTAGCAAATCAAGTTGAGTCCTTAGCTCAACATTTTCTTTCAACATCGGTGCTTCACACAAGATAGAGTTAGTAGCACAATCATCATTATCAATATGCGAGGAGCATGTAGAAACTAGAGACTCCGCATGAGTAGCTTGAAGTTCCTCATGAGACTTAGAGAGTTTGGTGAGCTCTCCTTTGACATTCTTGTAGCTAAGGTCAAGGTGATCAAAATCCTCTTTAAGTTTACAATGAGTAACTTCATCTCTTCTTTTAAAGACCTCAAGTCACTAAGACATTGATGAGCCTTAGCAAGTTCATGTTCAAGTTGTTCACTTTTCTCTTGCTCGTTAATAAATAAGTCATTACATTTTTGAAAGCAAGCAAGAACATCTCGGAACCTTTTATAACTGTTATCTTTAGCTCTATGAAGAGTTTTCCCAATCTCATAGAGATTTTGAGTCAAGTCATCATCATCATCCTCATTACAACTATCATCAGTATCACTAAGAGAAGATGATACCTCGTCATTACCTCTTGCCATGAGGCACATGTGAACAAAGGGGGGTGATGATGATTCTTTTGGAGAAGAGGGTTCTTCATCAATCAAGCATGCCTCATCTTTCTTGATTTCCTCTACATGGTTAGTCATAGAACAACTAGAGGAAACCAAATCATTTCTATCATGGCAACATGGGAGATCAAGCATATCATCAGAAATGAGCTTACCACCATCATCACAAGATATTTCTTCACTCACCTTGTCATTACCTTGATGCACGCCACATGATGGTGAAGTGGAAGATATTGAAGTGTCCAAGTAATTGGAGGTGGAAGCAATATAGAGTTCTTCATGATTTAAAAATGTGGAGAAATCCTCCATTAACTCCCCGAAAATAATATTGTCTTCATCATGATTGGACCCACCATATGTATCTTCAAGTTTGGTCCAAGCCTCATGAGCCGACTTGCAAGTCAAGATTTCCTTAAACACTTCGACGGATATAGCTTGGTGAATGGCACTCAAAACTTGACTATCAAGATGCATATCCTCAAGTGATGGAGATTGTCCATCCTTTAGATTTGAATCCCCTACAACAACAATCCGCAAAGCATTTGGACCCATGGCCCGAAAGTGACAAAGCATGTGTAATCTCCACATAATGTAATTTGTGCCATTAAAACAAAATGTGTCATCGTGCACTAGTTCACTAGTCGACATCGTTACTCTCTAGGCGATGAAGCCTAATAAGGAGAGACCGGGCTCTGATACCAATTGAAAGGACCACGATGTCGCCTAGAGGGGGGTGAATAGGCGTTTTAAAATCTTTTACGAATTTGGCTATATCCTAATGCGGAAATAAACTAAGCGAATACTTTTCAAGCACAAATCCTAAATATACTAGGCTTACTAAGTGCACCAACAACTTAGGATAAACAAGATGAGAACAATGAGGATATGAGTAAGCACAAGTCACATAAACTTACTCAATGTATATCACGAGATATGGAAATGAATAATACACACAACCACAAGTAAGCAATACAAGCTTACACAAATTGTATCACAATATATGGAATTGAATGATACAAGCAAACTCAAGTAAGCACTACAAGCTTACACAAGTTATGTCACAAGATATGGAAATGAATGTTACAAGCTAGCAATTCATACTAAGCATAAGATAGAACAATAGTAGAAAATATGAATTGCGAATATAAAGTGTAGGCCTAAATAATCTCTTCAAGGGAATGGCCAACACAATATAATGAGGACAGCAAGATATAGTGAATGCACGGTCAAGTGACCAAAGTAAACCACAAGTAAGGAGTTAGGGTTAGGGATAACCAAAGTCACGAAGACGAGGATGTATCCCGATGTTCACTTCCTTGGAGGGAAGCTAGTCACCATTAGAGAGGTGGATGTTACCATGAAGGCACACCAATGCCATGAAGGCTCACCCTATTCTCCTTGAGATATCACCACGAAGGCGATTCTCATCCACTAGTGGTAGACCTTGAGGCGGACTCCAAACCTTCGCAAACTTTCCGGGGGACAAATCACAAGTTGATTCCTCACCGGAGCACTCCTACCGCCTAGGAGTCTCCAACCTCCAAGAGTAACAAGAACAAAGGGGAAATGTTCAAGACTTGCTCAAATCACGAATTCCTTTGGTCAAGAGAGGGAGAGGGAGTGGATCTATCACTTGATTGGAAAAACTCTCAAGAACTCTCACGAATCTCTCCGGGATCTAAGATTTGGTGTAGGAGAAGTGAGAGGGAGCCACTTGTGTTCTTGGGGCGATTTGGGATCAAGTGGTCAACCCTCTACCGGATTAGTAGAGGGATATATATAGAGGGCCTAGAAAACTAGTCGTTTGTGAGTAAGTGACAGCGCCGGGCCGGACATCCGGGCAAGGGCCAGACATCCGGGCAAGTGCCAGACATCCGGCGGGCACAACCAACATATGAAAACAGGTTCTGGAATTTGCGGGCCGGATTTCCGGGAGGATCCCGGACATCCGGGGCGACCCGGAAGCCCGGACATTCGGCCAAGTCCCGGATGTCCGGCCATTAAAAAAACAGCAGGAACCCCAAAACTGAAACATGCATAACTTTCACATACGGACTCCGATTTTGATGATCTTGGGCTTGTTCTGAAGCTATGGAAAAGCTCCAGGTCCTCACATAGACAACCACCCAAGATAATCCAAAATTGAGGGTGCAAAGCATGCAAGGGTTATACATATACTTTGGGGAACCTAGTTGGCTTTGGATTTTCTTTTGAGATATGTAGGCATATTGTATTTGTATTGGATAGGAGTGAAATATGCCTATGTTGGAATATGATGTGAGAAGAATAGAAATAGATGATGTTGAATTGAGAAAATCCATCACTTACCCCTTTGATCCCCTCTTAATAGCGCGGGATCCCTATAACTCAAGAATCATAAAAGAACTATACTAGATAGCTACCGGAAACTCATTCTTGAGCATATATCCTTTTCGATGGTCATCGATCCTCACATCTAAAGCCAAAGGAACTAATACCTTTGACTAGCGCCTTTCACCTGAGCTTTATATTGATGTTTCTTCATGGCTCAAGTTGAAGGCAAGACATTGGAGAAGTCTTCAAGTAGCTCCCCCATGCACAATGTGGAAAGCTTTGCTTTGCATTCATCTTTACTTGTCCATCAGCATTAATTACTTGATGACATACTTTGATGAGCATCAAGCTTTATTATAAGCACCAAGCTCATGAGAATTACCTAACCCACATAACATAAACAACACATAGTATGGGTTAGTACACAAAGCGCAATCGATAAATTCTTACCATACCACAAGATCTCATGTGGCACATGATATGCGCTTGTGTGTTGACCCATCTTAGAGGTCAATCTTTGATCTTTATCTTGGTCAACATTTATCTTTGCTCCATGATTAATATTGATGTCTTGAAGGCCCTATTGATATCTTCACTATGCTTCATTTCTTCAAGACATAATAACCAATATCTCAATTCACCATGACCATATCAAGTTTCTCCTTGAATATCATATTGGACATCATTTTCTCGTTCTCATGCTCCAACATAGTATCTTGAGAGGCACAATGAATTCTTCACTTGAATTACTTGCTTCAAGACATAATAATCCATGACTCAACATATGAGCTCATATTGATCCTATCTTCAAGCATATGTAGAATTCTTCTCTTTAATCATTCTCCCAATATCTTGATCCATCATGGTTCAACCCATAAGCCTTGATGCATGCACAACAATATGTATATGGCATTCATTTCGAATCCATTCTATCTCCTTCTTGCATCACCATGGAACAAACATCCTTTAGTTCATCCAATATTCTTCATGCATTGGAAATGGAACTTTCCTTCAAATGTATAGCTCAATGCAAACATTAGTCCATTAGGATTGTCATCAATTACCAAAACCACACATGGGACTACATGTACTTTCACACGGTCTCCTGGCCCTTCCTCATCGATGTCCTACGTCACCTGGGCTTCGGCAGGCGTTGGATTGAGTGGATCACCACCCTCCTCTCCACCTACAGCACGCGTGTCCTCATCAACGGGTCCCCCGGTCCCCCGATTACCCTCGCCTGCGGCCTTTGACAAGGAGACCCTATCTCCCCGATGCCATTCACGATGGCCATTGATGCCCTCAACTCACTACTGGTGCATGCCCATCGGTGTGGACTTCTACAGTGACTCACCGCCCAACATGCTGCATCGAGCATATCCCTCTACGCCGACGATGTCGTCGTGTTCTGCCACCCCTGCACCCACGACATGCGAGTCATCCTTGAGCTGCCGCGCGTCTTTGGGATGGCGTCTGGGCTTTGCACTAACTTCTCGAAGTGCTCGGCCACGTCCATTCAGTGTGACGATGACGAGATTGCTTGCATCCAGAGCGAACTTGCCTGCATTGTGGTTGGCTTCCCCATCATCTACCTCGGCATCCCGCTCTCTGTGCGGAAACCGTCGGCGTCATCCCTGCTGCCCATCATCGAAAGGCTGTCTAAGAAACTCTCCACATGGCGCGCAACTCTCCTCTCCCGTGGCGAACGCCTTGCCCTAGTCCGTCACGTGTTATGTGCGATCCCCTCCCACGTCATGGTTGCCATTGCCATCTTCCCTCCGGTGCTCAAGAAGGTCAACTGCATCATTCGAGAGTTTCTTTGGCACGGCAGAAAGGACACTCGGAGTGGGCATGGCCCCGTCAACTGGCAGCGCGTCTCTCGCCCCCTCGAGCTTGGCGGCCTCGGGATCCAGGACCTCCACCGCCAAGGCATTGCGCTGTGCGTGCATTGGCTATGGCTTCAACGCATGGACCCCACCAGACCTTGGGCGCATCTTCATCTCCCAAGTGACCCCAACGCCTCTGCTATCTTCCGGGCCTCTACCTCCTGGGACGTCGGCGATGGCCGGACTTGCCGATTCTGGACGGACCACTGGATCAATGGCCAGGCAGTCTCCGACGTCGCCCCTTCCCTCCTCCCCCTTGTTCCACGGCGCCTGGGGATGCGCACGGTGGCGGAGGCGCTCCACGGCCGCAGCTGGATCGCCGACCTTCGTGGCGCCCTGACCCCTGGTGCACTCGCCGACTACGTGCACCTGTGGAGAACGCTCCAGCCTATCATTCTCTCCAGCCTTCCCGACCGTCTGATCTGGAGATGGACCGCAAATTCCAAGTACTCGGCCAAGTCTTGCTACCTGGCCTTATACGTTGGTTCCACGGCCCCATTCTGGCAACTGACGTGGAAATGCTGGGCTCCCCTGCGAGTCAAGATCTTCACATGGCTCGCCGACCTCGACCGTTGCTGGAGCGCCGCCAGACTTGCTCGGCACGGCCTACCGCACAACGACCGATGTGTCCTTTGTGATCAAGCTATGGAAACCATGCAACACATCATCATCGGCTGCCCTTTCTCTCGGCAAATATGGAATGATGTGCTCGCCTGGGTGCGTGCTACCACCCCCCCTCCGACCGGAGACGAAGACTTCCTCCCCTGGTGCACGTCGGCCATCACTGGATCCCCCTCCGGCCTTCGCATGGGCCTTGCCACGTTAGGTACGCTCACAGCTTGGTGCATCTGGAAACACCGCAATCGCTGCGTGTTCGACGGCGATTCCCCCTCCACCTCAAGGTTGTTTGCATCTATTCAGGACGAGGCTAGGACCTGGGCTCGAGCTGGTGCTCGCAGACTAAATCTATTGCTGGCATAGGTGTGTAATAACAATATCGTTGGGCCGAGCATCCCACCCTCAAAAGGCTCTGGG
>NC_041380.1:302833286-302841381 GCF_002162155.2 Triticum dicoccoides | reverse complement strand
AATGAAATGATACGCACTTTTGCGTATTCGCGGAAAAAAAATTGCTGGAATATTCCCCTCCTGGGGCATCGGGGCGGTTTTCTTAGTCCACACCATCCAATCTCGTTACGGTTGTACGCCTTGTCTACTTGACCCCTTTTTCTTCATCCGTTCTGGTTAATCCATGCCCCACTTCCACGATGGCTTCCCTGGTCGATGACCTGTAAACCGGGCATGTCTGCGGTGCTCCTCGTGTATCGTTTTTCTGTCTTCAGTTGCTCGTCTAGTTGGGTCTTATCGACCTGGCGGGGGTTGGTCTCGTTTGTTTTCTGCCGGGCTTGTTCATCTTGTCTATCTGTATGTTTGCCTCGGATCATTCCTGTTATGCCGGGTGCTACGGTTGTTCTTCCGATTGGGTCTGGTCCTCAGGTTTCTTGCTATAGAGTTTCGCTGCTAGCTATATGGGCCGACTCAATCAGGAGCTTTCCTGTGCGTCGGATTGCTATTTGGCGCATAATGCGTGATATAGGACATCCTGCGATTTAATGATGATCACTAATAAACTACTCCCGCCGATCCGAATTATTTGTCTCAGTTTTAGTACAACCTTGTACCAAAGATTAGACAATTAAATCGGAGGGAGTACTAGGGAAAAATGATATGTCGAAGCAGTTTTTCTTGGCCAAGCTCCCTCATCCAAAGAAAGGGGAATTGTTGATTTGGGAAAAAAACTGAATGTCACATACCCGTACGCCTTAATTTTGGACCTGGTGGTATGGTTCTATGTCGCATGAACTGTAATATTTTTTTTGAGGGCGCATGAACTGTAATATTGGTGTTTGAGTAAAACACCCTCCATCCTCGAAAAGAAGGCTTATAATAATTTTTTCACAAATCAAATGGTGTAAAATCTGACCAAGTTTGTAAAAAAGCAGAATCAACAACTACAAGACTGAATACATATAATGTAGTAAGAATGTTTTTACTGTGTACTTATTGGTACTAATTTTGCATTGTAGTTGTGGTAGTTTTTTCTATATTTTTTGAATAAATTTTTTCTACATATTTAGTAAAATATTGTACTGTTTGACTTAGACAAAATTTATAGTCCTTTTTGGAGACAGAGAGAGTACAAATTTCTGATAAAAGAAACATCTACATATCACAATAGTACATAATTCAAAATTGTACTACATATTCACAATTGTTCTCCTGAGTAAACATTTAGTATCGAGAATAATTAAATACTGAACTACATGCAGATCAGAAGATGTAACATGTAACTATCCCATTATCGACTGAAACACACTGTCATCACTCGAGATCTGATTATTCATCATCACTAAGATAAATGAAGGGGGACCCTGTGTCAGGATAGCCAGTGTCGTACCCGAACTCACCAATAGGGTGCTTCAGTGCATGCATTCCTTGATTTATGCATGCGTAGCAGTGACCTAAACAACGATATGCAATTCAATACTAGATCAAAACCGTGATTTTGCAACGAACGAAGTTAAAATGATCCATATTTAGAGAACGAAAGAGAAATCAAGAAAGGCATATATATACACATACCATCATCATATGAGCTTAGTTTGTAGCAGGTATAATATTTTCTTCCATAGATCTCTTTCACTTGAGCAAAATAGGGCGTCGATGACCAATCACTGTCTGGCTTCTTCATCTTAACAGTGAAGTTGAAGTGATGGAAGGTATGGTCATAGCTCTCCACGCTGAAGCACTGATGTTGAAGCTCATCCAGGCCATACTCCACGTCCTGAAAGAAACACCTTATAAACAAAACTTGTTTTCGATTAAAATGGACAGAATAGTTAAAAATCACACATACTTTGAATTGGTCCAGCCATTTGATGTACTTCTTGAAATCCACCATGACTTCCTCGCCCATCCACTTCTTAGCATTCTCTATGATTTCTTTGCTAGACGGTTCTCCCCTACAACAGTACATTAAAACTGCTGCATATGCTTCAAAAGTTTATAAGAAAATCATAAATGACACATACTGCACTGAATTCTCTGTTGGAGAGGCAAAGGACTTGGAGACTTCAGGAAATTTTAATTCCTCTCCTGATGACCAAAATGCTTGAGCATCCAGTTTATGCTGGGCCGGGTTGCTAAAGCCATGACTAGCGGCAATCATAGCCTCCACGACGTCAGTATATCTATGTTCGGCCAAGTACTTTAGTATCTCATGATATTCTTGTGCCCTGAATCAGAACAAACCCAAAGGATCAAGAAAATGCAAAATAATAATCCGCACACCTCATGAGCCTAAGAGGCAATATATAGCAAATGTTATGCTATGCATACTTCAAAAATGTTATGCTATGCATACTTAAAAACTGTGCAATAGCATTGAGCTCCGCCTGTGCATCTCACTGATGTGCCTGTTGTTTTCTGTGTGCTCCGCCTGGTGATCTAGCTTATGCTGTTCGGTGTGAGTCTGGGAGTGTGCTGTTAGTTTCTGTTCCTATCCTGGGTGCTGCTGGCTACAGTGTCTTTGTACACCTTATTGTAAGCTGGTAACCCCAGCATAACTGTAAACTCTGATTACACGAGGGAGGCCTTACCCCTGCACAGTGCAATGCAGAGAGGCCATGTCAAACCCTTATTCTTTCTTACTTAGTTCAAACATTCTCTCAGCTGGTATATGTCTATCCAGCCTCCTGCAGACATGGCGTCTACAACACCCCACGCTGGCTGCACTAATAAGTAATAACAAGTTGTTCTGTTGTTGTTTTCCCCTTATTTGATCCATGCATATACAAGTAAAACTTTAGTGCTCTGAGGCTTTGCATTTAAAACTAACAAACTACAAACTAAATATAGCACGGGATGAACAAAAGGAAAATCATCATTACATACCAAGGATCCGATTCATCCGTAAGCTTCTCCTCCTCAACAATTTCAGAGCCAGTCTTACCTTCGGCAGTGTCATAAGCACATTCCTTGGACCTAGAGCAAAAAATGTCTGCACAATCAGTGATTATTCCAAAGCTACCATTTACTAGATATAAATAATCTTCTTGAACTAATTTTTGTGAAGTTGATGATGAATTAAACATATTTGAATTATATGCAAAACACATGAAAGAATACTAAAGGTCCATTTTTTTTGCTTTGAAGCTTCTAATATAAATACTAAACAGTAACAAACAGCAACATAAGAATCGAGAGACTAAAAACTCAACAAATAAATATTAACCCATGGTTCGGGGGCTAGGCAAAAAGGAGGTCAATCCAGTGCCTGTGAGTTGAGTTAAGTGTAGGAGGTGACTGGTGGAGTGTACATGCTTTAAACTCCATGCTACTCACCTCACCAGCAACCACCTCAAACCATGACCATGATAATCGAACCAATATGCTCATTAGTCAGCAACTTTATGATAGAGGTATTGCAATAATAACCAGGCAGTATTTTCTTTAAGGAGCACTGCTGCAAAAAAAGTTGTGTTTGCTAGTGCTAGAGGCACACTTACGGTAGAACCTTAACTGCAGGAACGTCAGTGCTGCTCACCTTGTCAGCATTCTCCTCAACCCTGATCAGAAAATGTTGGTTGGTCTCTAGAAGTGTGGGAAAGAATTACTAGCCTCTATAAAAGAAACTAGCATTGCATACAAAATTATTTCTTCTACGAGAACTACAGTGAGAATAACCATAAACAGATATTCGGTATAAATAATCTTCTTCAACAAGTTTTCTGGAGTTGATGAATCAAACATATTTGAATGATATGCAGAACATATGAAAAAGAGTCATAATACACACATGGAGTTTCAACAAGCCAAATCCTGATTAAAATAACAAAACAATAATGGTCATACCTATCTGTTAATTCAGGTTTAGGAGGTGTGTCATTTAGCTCTAAAAATAACGGAACAATAATGGTCATACCTATCAGTTAAGTCAGGCTTAGGACGTGTGTCATTCAGCACTAGTGTCCCGAGTTCAGGTAGATTCACACTGCCAGTCACCTTGCCAGCATCCTCCTCAACCCTGATGACAACATGTTGGCCCCTGACTACGGAAATATGCGAAATATTGCTAGCTACTTTAAAAGAAACAAGAATTGCATACAAGACTATTTCTTCTATGAGAATTTAGTGCAAATAATAGCCAAAACAGATACGTTATGAAGTGCTCATGAAAATAAGCACCATACAATATTGGAACAACTAAGGAAACTTACAGTAGCTTATTTGTTGATAGTTTCTCTTCCAGGCTTCCACGTGACCAACTAAGGCGGCCTGAATATAAAACACTTTGCCGAACACGAGTAGCAGTTCCACTGGGCCTGCAATTATTGAATAGGTGAATTTATATCCCTCTAAAGCAAAACAAACATTGGTTATCATACATGGAGAACAACGGCCATCATGGCCACTCATGTGCTTATGGGGTTACAAGTTACAACCTAGATCATTATTTTGTGCTTATCAGGGTGATGTCTGGTTAACTACATGTAATAGCAGTTGAACTTTTGTCTCTCCTACTTACAAAGAATGTAAAGTTTTGTTGTCCACCTCATCCTTCGTCCAACCTTGTGTATGTTCCCCTTTCCCTTTCCATTTGATTTCTTTCCTCATGTCATTCGTTTTTTCCCTCCGGTTTCTCTGAAAACTATCTTAAGTGCCACACCTTTTATTGACTTGCAAGTAAAATTATGTTTTCTTCGGTAAGCCAATAAGTGCCTACCAGATAAAATCATATTTTCTTACACAATCATATTAGTAGGGACAGGTAAATCACACACTAACTGTTGGAATTATGTGTCCTGCAACTATATTCAAATTAATTACTTGGAATTGTTAAATATTCGGAATACCTCATTATGAAATTATACATGTATTTGTACATGGAATTGTATTCATGTTTATCGTAGAAAATTATCACTTGTTGGAATGTACTTAAGTAACATATGCTTAAGGAAGCTGGTCGATTATCAGTGGAATACAATATACTATTTATATTGGAAAGACTACCCGGGTACACTAATGATTGGAAGGAGCTAGATCGTATAGTTAGATTACAGCCCTAATGTTGATCTACATAATTAGAGGAATTTACACTCTATTATGGCACGTTGCTCACAAGCGCGTGCTCCGGGGACAAAACGGATAGAATCCATTAAACAGACAAATATGATCGTGGCTGGTAATTTGGTCTGGAGTCTATCCTAGAAAACTAGTTGAAAAGACTAGGAATCTTATTTGTATAAGAGATGGACTCTTTGGAAAGACAATATAAGAAGGTCCCTACCCCCTAGCCTCAGATATGCGAATTGTGAGCGGCACCACGGATAAGCGCAGAGGAATTAGGGGGTAGACCGCAAACCCTAAATTTTCTATCGTTGGTATCAGAGCTAGGTTCAGCCGCCGTCACTTGAACCCAAATCCGCTGCGTACTCTGTTGCGCTGGTTGTCGCCGTAATCCTCTCATCTGAGATGTTCCCCATGCCGCCACCTGAAAGGTTAACTCGATCGATTGATCAGCGCCTCCGCCTACGGGCTGCAGTGTACGTGCCAGTCAATCGAGTAGGAAAATCAAACGGGGAATAACTGATATCATTGGTATCAGAGCAAACGGAGAATAACTGATATCATTGATTTTTTTTGTAAGGATATTTGGCTCACTGGAATATTATGTCACTCTTGTTATTCAATTATTCACACAGAAGGAAATATACTTTATGGAAACTCTTTCTCCTGGAATTTTGGGAAAGAGGAACTGCAGACATGGTTTGCTAATTGAATAAATTAATGTATGGTCTTATAACAAGCTTCACATCAATGGAATAGCAGGTCATATGGTTTTCTAAATGAAGCAAGGCGGTCATCTACAAATGTAAGTGTAAAGTATTTTACATTATTATTGTATGCGTTAACATTGTTTTGTTTGCAATGGTAAGTCACATTGATGGAAGTGAAAGCTTGGTCATTTTTTAACTTTCATATGAAAGGAACATTTAAAATATCCTATGTTTTACGAGTGGAAATACATAGAAAATATTTTGAAGTGTTTCTCTATGGAAAATTGCAAATCTGTTAAAATACCTTTGATAAAGGGTATCATACTCAGTGAGGAATTATATTTGAACTCCTGAGGAAAATAGAATAATAAATGATACTGGAATTCATATGTATCTTCATTGTATTATCATACCTTAGCTACCGGAATTTATGCTGCATTCAAGCAGTGGAATGAAAGACGGGCAGCTAAGGGAATCTCACACATTATAGAAGATTATGGAAAATGCATCACAACCTGTCTATAAGGGCATATTTATCCCTAAGTGTTTTGGTGATTGATGACAACGCATTTGCGGACTAATCGTGTGCCTTGAGTATTCCAGACACTTCATTGCTAGGCACAAGATGATTGGGTGCCCCTCGAAGACTGATGAAGACGGCGTCTTTTCTACGTTTCTTTTTGGTGGATTTGAGTCGTAGGAAAGCCGTACTATTAAGAGGGGGTCCGTGTTGGAAAGGTTTGGGTGGAATCATCACGTACACGTCTCGTTCTTGTCCCCTCCTTTTTCCTTGAAGCTTCCTCCGTTTTCTTGCCTCCCTTGTCTGGCTGCTGTGGTTGGTTGCGGTAGTACTGCTCCCAGGAAAACGGTAGTACCGTAGGCATCCGCGGTAGTACCGCGCGGTGGCGCGGTAGTACCGCAGGTTCCCACGGTAGTACCGCTCCCCTGGAGCCGCACTACCGCTGCCCACCAGGCTAGTGTTGCCCCTTTGCGGTAGTAGGGGTGGATGTAATTTTTTACATCCGCACCTACTGCGGTAGTATCGTTTTCGCCGAGCGGTAGTACCGCGCTATGCAGTCAGGCAGTAGTACCGCCCCTCGGCGGTACTACTGTGTCGGGTTTTTGCTACTTCCGTTTCTTTGCGGAAGTAGGCACGGAAGTTCCCTTCCCCCTGGCTGGGGGTTTTTGCTTTGCGGTAGTACCGCATGGGGGGCGCGATAGTACCGCGCGTGCGGAAGGACCGCCCCCAGCTCCTGCGCGTCTATTTATCTTTACTGTTGCTGGGGTAGCGGCAGTACCGTGGGTCGGTACGGTAGTACCGCACAGCCGTGCGGTAGTACCGCTTGATTGCAAGCAGTAGTACCGCGCGGCCTTGCGGTAGTACCGCTGGCCAGGCACGGTAGTACCGCTGGCCGCGGGCTGGTTGGTGGGTAACGGTTGGATCCTTTTCCCACACTATATAAGGGGTCCCCTTCTTCCCCGTTGACTTACCTCTCCCACCCCCAAGCTCCATTATTGCTCTAAGCTCCATTTTCGCCCGATCTCACTCCCTAGTCGACCAAACTTGTTGATTTGCTCGAGAGTGGTTGAGAAGGCCTCGATCTACACTTCCACCAAGAGATATTTGATTCCCCCCACTAATCCCTTGCGGATCTTATTACTCTTGGGTGTTTGAGCATCCTAGACGGTTGAGGTCACCGGAAAGCCATAGTCCATTATGGTGAAGCTTCATGGTGTCGTTGGGAGCCTCCAATTGAGTTATGGAGATTGCCCCAACCTTGTTTGTAAAGGTTCGGTCGCCGCCTCCAAGGGCACCAATAGTGGAATCACGGCATCTCGCATTGTGTGAGGGCGTGAGGAGAATACGGTGGCCCTAGTGGCTTCTTGGGGAGCATTGTGCCTCCACACCGCTCCAACGGAGACGTACTTCCTCTCAAAGGGAAGGAACTTCGGCAACACATCCTCGTCTCCACCGTCTCCACTCTTGGTTATCTCATGCCTTTACTTGTGCAAGCTTATTTGTTTCATATATCTTGCTTGCTTGTGTTCCTATCCTTGTTGCATCATATAGGTTTCTCACCTAGTTGCATATCTAGACAACCTACTTTGATGCAAAGGTTAAATTGTTAAAGAAAAGCTAAAAATTGTTAGTTGCCTATTCACCCCCCCCCCCTCTAGTCAACCATATCGATCCTTTCAATTGGTATCAGAGGCTTGTCTCTTTATTAAGGACTTTACCATCCAAAGAGAATGGTTGATACCGTAGACGGTGTGGAGGAACACTCCGGTGTGAATCCGACCTCGTCTACGGGCGATGGGGGAACCTCGGTCTCTCGTGAGGAGTT
>NC_041380.1:302831146-302833011 GCF_002162155.2 Triticum dicoccoides | reverse complement strand
TTGCTTGTGTTCCTATCCTTGTTGCATCATATAGGTTTCTCACCTAGTTGCATATCTAGACAACCTACTTTGATGCAAAGGTTAAATTGTTAAAGAAAAGCTAAAAATTGTTAGTTGCCTATTCACCCCCCCCCCTCTAGTCAACCATATCGATCCTTTCAATTGGTATCAGAGGCTTGTCTCTTTATTAAGGACTTTACCATCCAAAGAGAATGGTTGATACCGTAGACGGTGTGGAGGAACACTCCGGTGTGAATCCGACCTCGTCTACGGGCGATGGGGGAACCTCGGTCTCTCGTGAGGAGTTCAATGTGGCCTTGGAGACATTGAAAACCTCCATGACAACCAAAGTTGAAAGCATGTTCACTAAATTTCTTGAGGGGCTTAAACTATCCACCGCACCGTTGAAAGTGGGTGACCCCGCCGACAAGGTGACGGATGCTATCCCCGACAAGGGGGAAGCTAGTAGTGAAAAGGCTCCTTCTTCTAGTGGTAAGAATGGCACCGGCATCTTTGCCCATGTGGAACCACCACTTGTTTATGGTGGACCGGTTCCTTCCACTCATTTGAATCATGTCGGTCCTCCCCCTAAGATTGTGAAAAATGAGGACTTTGATTCTTCGGTTTACCGCTTTAAACGTCATTTAAATCATGTGAACACTAACCTTTGGAGAATCATTGAAGAAGGTTTCTATCCGCATGATCCAAGCAACTTCACTCCTCGAGAAGCCGCGGACAATAAATTCAATGAGAATGATCTCTTCATCATTCAAGATGCAATTCCACCCGAAGACCTACCTCATCTTTGTCCCTTCGCCTTGGCCAAAGATGCATGGCATTGTGTTGTCTCTCTCTACCGGGGAAGCGCAAGCATTCAACGCTCCAACTATGAAGTGGTACAAGATGAGGCCAATGAGTTTGCAATGAAAGAAGATGAAGAACCTCGTGAGCTTTATCGGAGAGTAACCAAACTCGCGGTCTCACTACGAGATCACGGGAGCAAGGACACAGATGACAATTGGATCAAGCGCAAATTCCTCAAGGCAATGATGCCCTATCACAAGGCGATGTCCTCCGTCATTCGTCAAAGACCGGACTTCCACACTTTGACCTCAAGCGAAGTGTTGGATGAGTTTGTGGCCATGAACATTTTGGACAAGACCGCCGACAATGCGGTGCTTCGTTCTCAAAGGGCAAAGAAGCCTAACCTTGCATTGAAGGCCAAGCTCACCGTTGAAGAAGAAGAAGAGGAAGAAGAGGAGAGCAACCCCGAAGATACGAAGTATGCGTATCATGAACACATGGCACTGTTGGGGAACGTAGCATAAATTCAAAATTTTCCTACGTGTCACCAAGATCTATCTATGGAGTCATCTAGCAACGAGGGAAGAGTGGATCTACATACCCTTGTAGATCGCGCGCGGAAGCGTTCAAGAGAACGGGGTTGATGGAGTCGTACTCGTCGTGATCCAAATCACCGATGATCCTAGCGCCGAACGGACGGCACCTCCGCGTTCAACACACGTACGGAGCAGCGACGTCTCCTCCTTCTTGATCCAGCAAGGTTAGAGGAGAGGTTGATGAAGATGGCTCCAACAGCAGCACGACGGCGTGGTGGTGGTGGAGCTGCAGTACTCCGGCAGGGCTTCGCCAAGCACTATGGAGGAGGAGGATGTGTTGGAGAGGGAGAGGGAGGCACCAAAGGCGTAGGTTGAGAGGCCCTCCTTCCCCCACTATATATAGGGAGCCTAGGGGGGGCGCCGGCCCTAGGCGATCCAATCTCCTAGGGGGGGGCGGTGGCGAAGGGAGGAATCCCTCCTCCCCAAGGCACCTAGGAGGTGCCTTCCCCCTTTGGGACTCTTCCT
>NC_041380.1:302824012-302830864 GCF_002162155.2 Triticum dicoccoides | reverse complement strand
GCCCCAGCCCACTTTGGGCTGGATCCCTTCCCACTTCAGCCCATGGGACCCTCCGGGATAGGTGGCCCCACCCGGTGGACCCCCGGGACCCTTCCGGTGGTCCCGGTACAATACCGGTGACCCTGAAACTTGTCCCGACGGCCGAAATAGCACTTCCTATATATAATTCTTTACCTCCGGACCATTCCGAAACTCCTCGTGACGTCCGGGATCTCATCCGGGACTCGGAACAACATTCGGGTTACCGCATACTAATATCTCTACAACCCTAGCGTCACCGAACCTTAAGTGTGTAGACCCTACGGGTTCGGGAGACATGCAGACATGACCGAGATGACTCTCCGGTCAATAACCAACAGCGGGATCTGGATACCCATGTTGGCTCCCACATGTTCCACGATGATCTCATCGGATGAACCACGGTGTCAAGGACTTAATCAATCCCGTATACAATTCCCTTTGTCCATCGGTACGATACTTGCCCGAGATTCGATCGTCGGTATCCCGATACCTTGTTCAATCTCGTTACCGGCAAGTCTCTTTACTCGTTCCATAACACATCATCCCGTGATCAACTCCTTGATCACATTGTGCACATTATGATGATGTCCTACCGAGTGGGCCCAGAGATACCTCTCCGTCACACGGAGTGACAAATCCCAGTCTCGATTCGTGCCAACCGAACAGACACTTTCGGAGATACCCGTAGTGCACCTTTATAGTCACCCAGTTACGTTGTGACGTTTGGTACACCCAAAGCACTCCTACGGTATCCGGGAGTTGCACAATCTCATGGTCTAAGGAAATGATACTTGACATTAGAAAAGCTTTAGCATACGAACTACATGATCTTGTGCTAGGCTTAGGATTGGGTCTTGTCCATCACATCATTCTCCTAATGATGTGATCCCATTATCAATGACATCCAATGTCCATGGTCAGGAAACCGTAACCATCTATTGATCAACGAGCTAGTCAACTAGAGGCTTACTAGGGACATGGTGTTGTCTATGTATCCACATATGTATCTGAGTTTCCTATCAATACAATTATAGCATGGATAATAAACGATTATCATGAACAAGGAAATATAATAATAACTAATTTATTATTGCCTCTAGGGCATATTTCCAATAGTCTCCCACTTGCACTAGAGTCAATAATCCAGTTCACATCGATATGTGATTAACACTCAAGGTCACATCCCCATGTGACTAACACCCAAAGAGTTTACTAGAGTCAATAATCTAGTTCACATTACCATGTGATTAACACTTGATGAGTTCTGGGTTTGAACATGTTATGCTTGTGAGATATGTTATAGTCAACGGGTCTGAATCTTTCAGATCCCTATGTACTTCGCAAATTTCTATGTCATCTTGTAGATGCAACTACTACGCTATATTTGGAGCCATTTCAAATAACTGTTCTACTTGGAGCTATTCTAAATTGTTGCTCCATTATACGTATCCGGTATCTCTACTTAGAGCTATCCGGATAGGTGTTAAGCTTGCATCGGCGTAACCCTTTACGACGAACTCTTTTACCACCTCCATAATCGAGAAAATTCCTTAGTCCACTAGTCACTAAGGATAACTTTGACCGCTGTCTTGTGATCCATTTTTGGATCACTCTTGTACCCCTTGACTGACTCATGGCAAGGCCCATTTCAGGTGCGGTACACAGCATGGCGTAGCGTATAGAGCCTATGACAAAAGCATAGGGGACGACCTTCGTCCTCCCTCTTTCTTCTGACGTGGTCGAGCTTTAAGTCTTAACTTCATACCTTACAACTCAGGCAAGAACTCCTTCTTTGACTGGTCCATCTTGAACATCTTCAAGATCATGTCAAGGTATGTGCTCATTTGAAAGTACCATTAAGCGTTTTGATCTATCCTTATAGATCTTGATGCTCAATGTTCAAGTAGCTTAATCCAGGCTTTCCATTGAAAAACACTTTTCAAATAACTCTGCATGCTTTCCAGAAATTCTACATCATTTCCGATCAACAGTATGTTAACAACATATACTCATCCGAATTCTATAGTGCTCCCACTCACTTCTTTGGAAATACAAGTATCTCATAAACTTTGTATACACCCAAAATCTTTGATCATCTCATCAAAGCGTACATTCCAACTCCGAGATGCTTACTCCAGTCCTTAGAAGGATTGCTGGAGCTTCGCATACTTATTAGCATCTTTCAGGATTGACAAAACCTTACGGTTTGTATCACATACAACCTTTCCTCAAAAAACGTCGAGGAAACATGACATCCTATCTGCAAGATTTCATAAATAATGCAGTAATCGCTAATATAATTCCAACAGACTCTTAGCATCGCTATGAGTGAGAAAGTCTCATCGTAGTCAACTCCTTGAACTTGTCGGAAAACATCTTAACGACGAGTCGAGCTTTCTTGATGGTGATACTTACCATCATTGTCCGTCTTCCTTTTAAAATCCATATGTACCTAACAGCCTTACGACCATCAAGTAGTTCTTCCAAAGTCTACACTTTGTTTTCATACATGGATCCTATCTCGGATTTTATGGCCTCGAGCCATTTATCGGAATCCAGGCCCACCATCGCTTCTCCATAGCTCATAGGTTCATTGTTGTCTAGCAACATGACTTCCAAGACATGATTACGTACCACTCTGAAGTAGTACACATCCTTGTCGTCCTACGAGGTTTGGGAGTGACTTGATCTGAAGTTTCATGATCACTATCATAAGCTTCCACTTCAATTGGTGTAGGTGCCACAGGAACAACTTCCTATGCCCTGCCACACACTAGTTGAAGAGACGGTTCAATAACCTCATCAAGTCTCCACCATCCTCCCACTCAATTCTTTCGAGAGAAACTTTTCCTCGAGAAAGGACCCGATTCTAGAAACAATCCCTTATTGCTTTCGGTTCTGAGACAGGAGGTACACCCAATTGTTTTGGGTGTCCTATGAATATGCATTTATCTGCTTTGGGTTCGAGCTTATCAGCCTGAAACCTTTTCACACAAGCGTCGCAGCCCCAAACTTCTAAGAAATGACAGCTTAGGTTTCTCTAAACCATAGTTCATACGGTGTCATCTCATCGGAATTACGTGGTGCCCTATTTAAAGTGAATGTGGTTGTCTCTAATGCCTAACCCATAAACTATCGTGGTAATTCGATAAGAGACATCATGGTATGCATCATATCCAATAGGGTGCAGTTATGATGTTCGGACACACCATCACACTATGGTGTTCCAGGCTGTATTAGTTGTGAAACAATTTCCACAATGTCTTAATTCTGTGCCAAACTCGTAATTCAGATATTCATCTCTATGATCATATCATAGATCTTTTATCCTCTTGTCACGACGATCTTTCAACTTCACCCTGAAATTACTTGAACCTTTCAATAATTCAGACTCGTGATTCATCAAGTAAATATACTCAACATCTACTCAAATCATCTGTGAAGTAAGAACATAATGATATCCACTACACGCCTCAGCACTCATTGGACTGCACACATCAAAATGTATTACTTCCAACAAGTTGCTTTCTAGTTCCATTTTACTGAAAACGAGGCTTTCAGTCATCTTTCCCATGTGGTATGATTTGCATGTCTCAAGTGATTCAAAATCAAGTGAGTCCAAACGATCCATCTGTATAGAGTTTCTTCATGCATATCTACCAACAAACATGGTTCGCATGTCTCAATCCTTTCAAAAATGAGTGAGTCCAAAGATCCATCAACATGGAGCTTCTTCATGCGTTCTATACCGATATGACTTACGTGGCAGTGCCACAAGTAGGTGGTACTATCATTACTATCTTATATCTTTTGGCATGAACATGTGTATCACTACGATCGAGATTCAATAAACCATTCATTTTAGGTGCAAGACCATTGAAGGTATTATTCAAATAAACAGAGTAACCATTATTCTCCTTAAATGAATAACCGTATTGCAATAGACATAATCCAATCATGTCTATGCTCAACGCAAACACCAATCTCGATGGTAGAGGGAGCGTACGATATTTGATCAACCTTGGAAATACTTCCAACACATATTGTCATCTCACCTTTAGCTAGTCTCCGTTTATTCTGTAGCTTTTATTTCGAGTTACTAATACTTAGCAACCGAACCGGTATCTAATACCCTGGTGCTACTAGGAGTACTAGTAAAGTACACATTAACATAATACATCCAATATACTTCTATCGACCTTGCCAGCCTTCTTATCTACCAAGTATCTAGGGTAATTCTGCTCTAGTGGCTGTTCCCTTTATTACAGAAGCACTTAGTTTCGGGTTTGGGTTCAACCTTGGGTTTCTTCACTAGAGCAGCAGCTGATTTGCCGTTGCATGAAGCATCCCTTTTTGCCCTTGCCCTTCTTGAAACTAGTGGTTTCACCAACCATCAACAATTGATGCTCCTTCTTGATCTCTACTTTTGTGGTGTCAAACATCGCGAATATCTCAAGGATCATCATATATGTCCCTGATATATTATAGTTCATCATGAAGCTCAAGCAGCTTGGTGGTAATGACTTCGGAGAACCATCACTATTTCATCTGGAAGATCAACTCCCACTCGATTCAAGCGATTATTGTACTCAGACAATCTGAGCACAAGTTCAACAATTGAGCTTTTCTCCCTTAGTTTGCAGGCTAAGAAAATCGTCGGAGATCTTATACCTCTTGACGTGGGCACGAGCCTGAAATCCCAATTTCAGCCCTCGAAACATCTCATATGTTTCGCGACGTTTCAAAACGTCTTCGGTGCCTCAATTGTAAACCGTTTAACTGAACTATCACATAGTTATCAAAATGTGTATGTCAGATGTTTGCAACATCCACAGACGACGTTCGAGGTTCAGCACACTGAGCGGTGCATTAAGGACATAAGCCTTCTATGAAGCAATGAGGACAATCCTCAGTTTACGGACCTAGTCCGCATAATTGCTACTATCAACTTTCAACTAAATTTTCTCTAGGAACATATCTAAACAGTAGAACAGAAACGTGAGCCACGACATAATTTGCGAAGACCTTTTGACTATGTTCAGGATAATTAAGTTCATCTTATGAACTCCCACTCAGATAGACATTCCTCTAGTCATCTAAGTGATTACATGATCCGAGTCAACTAGGCCGTGTCCGATCATCACGTGAGACGGACTAGTCAACATCGGTGAACATCTTCATGTTGATCGTATCTACCATACGACTCATGCTCGACCTTTCGGTCTCTTGTGTTCCGAGGCCATGTCTGTACATGCTAGGCTCGTCAAGTCAACCTAAGTGTTTTGCGTGTGTAAATCTGTCTTACACCCGTTGTATGTGAACATTAGAATCTATCACACCCGATCATCACGTGGTGCTTCGAAACAACGAACTGTCGCAATGGTGCACAATTAGGGGGAACACTTTCTTGAAATTATTATGAGGGATCATCTTATTTACTACCGTCATTCTAAGTAAACAAGATGCAAAAACATGATAAACATCACATGCAATCAAACAATAGTGACATGATATGGCCAATATCATATAGCTCCTTTGATCTCCATCTTAGGGCTCCATGATCATCTTGTCACCGGCATGACACCATGATCTCCATCATCATGATCTCCATCATCGTGTCTTCTTGAAGTTGTCTCGTCATCTATTACTTCTTATACTATGGCTTAACTCTTTAGCAATAAAGTAAAGTAATTACATGACATTTAAGTTGACACGCAGGTCATAAATAAATAAAGACAACTCCTATGGCTCCTGCCGGTTGTCATACTCATCGACATGCAAGTCGTGATTCCTATTACAAGAACATGATCAATCTCATACATCACATATATCATTCATCACATCCTTTTGGCCATATCACATCACATAGCATACCCTGCAAAAACAAGTTAGACGTCCTCTAATTGTTGTTTGCATGTTTTACGTGGCTGCTATGGGTTTCTAGCAAGAACGTTTCTTACCTACGCAAAAACCACAACGTGATATGCCAATTGCTATTTACCCTTCATAAGGACCCTTTTCATCGAATCCGATCCGACTAAAGTGGGAGAGACAGACACCCGCTAGCCACCTTATGCAACTAGTGCATGTCAGTCGGTGGAACCAGTCTCACGTAAGAGTACGTGTAAGGTCGGTCTGGGCCGCTTCATCCCACAATGCCACCGAATCAAGATTGGACTAGTAACGGTAAGCATATTGAACAAAATCAACGCCCACAACTACTTTGTGTTCTACTCGTGCATAGAAACTACGCATAGACCTAGCTCATGATGCCACTGTTGGGGAACGTAGCATAAATTCAAAATTTTCCTACGTGTCACCAAGATCTATCTATGGAGTCATCTAGCAACGAGGGAAGAGTGGATCTACATACCCTTGTAGATCGCGCGCGGAAGCGTTCAAGAGAACGGGGTTGATGGAGTCGTACTCATTGTGATCCAAATCACCGATGATCCTAGCGCCGAACGGACGGCACCTCCGCGTTCAACACACGTACGGAGCAGCGACGTCTCCTCCTTCTTGATCTAGCAAGGGGGGAGGAGAGGTTGATGAAGATGGCTCCAATAGCAGCACGACAGCGTGGTGGTGGTGGAGCTGCAGTACTCCGGCAGGGCTTCGCCAAGCACTATGGAGGAGGAGGATGTGTTGGAGAGGGAGAGGGAGGCACCAAAGGCATAGGTTGAGAGGCCATCCTTCCCCTACTATATATAGGTAGCCTAGGGGGGCGCCAGCCCTAGGAGATCCAATCTCCTAGGGGGCGGCGGCCAAGGGAGGAATCCCTCCTCCCCAAGGCACCTAGGAGGTGCCTTCCCCCTTTGGGACTCTTCCTTA